>NC_053022.1:247072233-247352432 GCF_003073215.2 Triticum urartu | reverse complement strand
AAAAAAATTCCCCTTGCCGACTGGGCCGGCCCAGCTCCCAGGCCAGGCCACGGCCCAGCCCACGCCGCCGCCATACCCGAGCTCCCGAGCTGGAGACCGGCCGCCGCACGCCTCCCGAGCGCCGGCCTCGACGGCCGTGACCGCCCCGGCCTCTCCTTGGCCCCTTCCCCAAGGCCGCTGCCCCTTCTTATAAATCCGCCGCCGTCCTCTCTCTCCTGCAGCCGCCGCCTGCCCTCCCGCATCCCGAGCCGCCGCCACCACAAGTAGCCGCCGCGCCGCCGCTAGCTGCTGCCTCCGCGCCGCTGCTCTGCCGCGTCGCTGACCGCCGCCCGCGCTGCATCGCCATGCCCCGCGCCGCCTCAGCCGTGCGCCTCGCCATCTTCCCAGACGACTGGAGTCGCCCGCCGGAGCCCCGTGCCGCCTCGCCAGAGCTCGCCGGTCCGATCTGCCGCTGCCGCCGACCGCTGCCAGTTTTTAGCGAAAAACCGATCGAACCGGTATAACCGCCGCCCGGTTTTCTCGGTTTTCCTTTTAGTTCGGTTTTCTGAAGAAAAAAACCCTAGGTTTGTTTTTTTGGTTTATTACTTAACGAACGTTTTCTGTTTAGTTAGTTTAGTGAACGTTTTCTTTCTGTAGATCTGTTTAGCGAACGTTCGTTCGATAGGATTTTTTCTTTTTCTTTTTAATTTCGGCCAGGGACCTATCTGTGATGACTTTATTTACAGTTTAGTCCCTGAACTTCAAACCATCATTACTTTTTACTCGTTAGTCCAAATCCAACGAAACCAATGCCCATGTCTTCGTTATGATCTCCTCTATCTATTAATCCAACTCAAACATGTTTTTGAAAGTTTTAAAATTTGAATTAGATCAGATTTGAATTCAAACTTCATTTGATCATAACTTGAGTTTCGTAGCTCCGTTTGAGTTGATTTTTTTCGCAAATCGAAGCTCTTGACCTAAACTATCTGATAAGGCCAAATTCACATAATTTTGGTACTGTTAGAAATTGTTTATGTTGCAAGAGTTATTTGCTTGGTTTTGAAGTTTTCCGAATCGTTTTCTTCGATCTTTCTGATCTTTTGAGTGATTCCTTATGTGTGGTTACTATTGCTTGCTTACGATAGATTGACTAGAGTGTGACGAGTAGAGATATCAAGAGTTTTGAGTGCGAATCATCTTCATCAACATTGCAGGCAAGTTCACACTTTGATCATATCCCTTTCATACCCAGTTTTTATGCATTAGTTTCACCCTCAAACATTGCATGAGTAGGATTGATAACATGTGGGTATTGGGAAGTAGTTGATGAGGTAGGAACCTATTGCCCTGCATTCAAACCTTGGGAGTTACTTTTACGTTATGCTTACATTGCCATGCTATGCTCGTAGACGTGGATTGGGTTTTGAGAGTATTCATGACAGATGTGAGATTGTTAATTAATGGTTTACTTAAGGTGGCAACTTAAACACACATCTGGGTGGATTGAGGTACCTGGTTATTCCAGGATTGCCTGTCTAGGCACCTGGGTAGACCGGATTGCCTATTTTTTAATGGACCGCCACCCAGGCTCAAAGGGATCATGAGATTATTCATACTAGAAACTTCCGTGTGCAGCCACAAGCTATTATGGGCTCTAGCATAGTTGATTAAGTCGTGCGAACTCTTACAGGGTAGACTAGCAGATGTAGGGGAAAGTAGGTGGAACGGTCTATCCATCGTAAGTGCTAGCGCTTCTGAATGACTATGTCTCAGTCATCCATTTCTCAAACACCATGTAGTGCGAGAAATCCAATGGAGGCGATCGAGTCTTGTGGGGAAAAGTGCGCAAACCTCTGCAGAGTGTATAAACTAATCATGGTTAGCCCTGTCCCCGGTTATGGACAACTTGAGTATCTAGTACCTGGATTATCCTGTTGATCTCATCACGTTACTTTAAATGAATATTATTGCGTTTTAATGATGTTATTATTTGGGATTGAGAATGTTGTCAACCATTCTCAATGTTCAACAACCACATGATAGTTAATTAAAATGTATTCCATTGCAGTAGGGAAAAATTGGCTTTTCGCAAAAACTTTATAACCACAGAGCTTTTCCACCAGCCATATATGCATGTAGTGATAGCCATTGTTCATCATTCTCTATGGTGTGAATTTGCCAGTACATTCAATGTAGTGACCCTTTGTGGCTGCAACGTCTCATGTTGCAGGATTATCTTACGACGAGTAAGTGATACGTTAGGGTTACGATTTCTACACTCAATTTTGCCGTTGGTGTTGATGGGAATCCACAACCTTGTCACTTCCGCTATTTCAGATTGAGGTAAATAGTATTTACGTTACTTATACATGTGATTTACCTCTGTTATAAATCATCGAGTACTGTGTGTGTCAGCATACCGATCCAGGGATGACACTTAAGCACAGAGACTTGATCCATTCGGGTCGGGTCGCTACACGTTTTGAGGTAAACACTACAATCTTCTCCATATAAATATATCTCTGTTAGTTGCCAAGTCTACTAGATATGATAGAATGTCATAGCATGTTGGAACTGCAGAATTAACACAAGTAGCCTCCAAGGCCAGCTTAAGCTGCATAGCTAAAGCCGGCACTTCAAATTGTAGTTGTCAACTTCGCATATGTAGCTCCCAAGGGCCGGCTTAAACTGACAAATTAAGCCGGGACTTCAAATAGTAGTGCTCAATTTTGCACCATTAGCCCCTAAGGGCCGGCTTAAACTGACAAGTTAAGCCGGGACTTATCACCATAATTATGAACAAAATCCAAATATGTAGCCCCCATGAACCGGCTATAGTCGTTGAATTTTAGCCGGGCCATCATAGAATTGTCTTCAAAAAGAGCAATGTACATTAGCCCCCAAGTGCCAAGTAAAATACTGGTATTATGCTTGGGACTTCAAAGAAAGTGATTATCATAAACATATACTGCTGCTGACCCGCCTTATCTTGTAGGCTGAAGTGAATATGAAAGAATCTCAAGTGGTGGATCTGAGGCAAAATATCCAGTCCCAACAGGCAGAAACTTCAAAGGCCAAGTCAGAATTGACAACCGCCTTAGAGAATATTGAGAAGCTAAAAAAGGACTTCAGTGCTGAGAGAAACGGCTGGGAGACCAAAAAGACAACTTTGTTAAAGAGAGCAGAAGATGCTGAGGCTGCTCTTAAGCCGGTGACTGATGAGTTGTCCATCTTCGGTAAGTAGTAGAATACTTCAACTTCTGTCATTAGTGTATCACCGTCATTGGCCGGTTTATCAATGCCTTTGTTGATGCAGGCTCTAGAAGCTCCAAGCTGGGTGAAGACAAGCGCATAAGGCTCAAAGCTGTGTATACCCTTGTGGAGCAGATGTACACTGGTGCCCAACAGGCTATTTCTGCTGCATGCCATAAGAAACAACCACCTTCCCTTATCAAGGAAGTGTTGGAGAAGTTGTCTGTGCTTCCACAAAGGGTTGAGGAATTGAAGGGATCAGCCGCCAGGGCCGGTGACATCACCGCCCTGAGCCGGGAAAAGGCATGGCAAGCGGAACTTGAGCTGGAAGAGATATCCATCGGCTGCCCCAGTTTAAAGGAAGATGGGTCACCCTTCAGCGCCCATGACTTCACCAAAATAGTAAGGGAGATGCGTCCTTGGGCAAGAAAACAGGCTGAGGAAACTGACCTCTCCAAATATCATCCGGTTTATGATGCTGAAAATGCCAAAGTGAAGGCGCTGGTTCATGAGGCCATGGACCTTATCGCGCCAACACATAAGCACACCTTTGCTCCTGACATTGACCCGTCAATCCTTATAGATGATGAAGTTGTTTTCAAAGCTTTGACTGGGATCAATTGGGCCACATCTGAATTCCAGCCAACGGGTGAAGAAGAAGAAGAAGAAGAATCGGTGCGGGATGACCCAGAAACTTCAAACCGTCAAGATCAAGACAGCTGAACCACAAGGTGTCTCTGACATTGTCGTCCGGCTCTTCACGAAAAAACAATGAATCGTTTGGGCTTTGAAAGCCATGTAATAGGGTAGTAAAAACAATGATCTGCCATGCCATCATTCATGTTTATCTTTATAACATCATGAGCCGCCGATCTGATGCTGAAGATCTACTGCTTATGCTCATAATTTTATCAATCATACTGATCATGTTATCATAATCCCTATTCACAAGGAAATAGCACATGCTCTAACGGTTCACACCAGGTCAGGTCATGATGTCCAATATAAAATCCGCTAGTGATTGTATAGTCCATAACCAGGGTGGGTTATCAAAACCTCGCATATTCATATAACAAGTAAATAACATACCTGTGAAATTTGTTCATACCGCCGGCTCACCACGCCATATACAGCAAGGGTAACAGCCCAAAGACTTAGAGCGCAGCACTCTAAGTGCACAATCAAAACATACTGGCGACCTATTGTCCAAAGCCAGGCCGGTTTATCAAAAACCTCAGATATGCTCAAGTATGAGCCATAGAGATTAAGGCTACATGGCTTGAATCAATTTAAACCATATGTCAATATGGTACAAAAGATGAACCCAAAAAATGTTCAAATAAAATAACAAACCAGAAAAAACAAGGCTTTCATAGGCTGCCAAATGTTAATATCAAGTGCCATCCAAGGGCCGCACATCCACTGAGCTAAACCTTTATTCAAACCTGTAAGCCGGGCCTCACATGACCAATCTCCATTTTAACTTTGACAAGTTCAGGGTCTTTATAAGATTGACTGTCAAAAGTTCGGTGAGTCATTCCAGGATTACTTGGGCGGAGTGGCAGACATACAAAGGCAGGATAACCCGGATTTTCGGTGAATACACCTAGCGTCCAAGCCGATCAAAAGGGTAAATATAGCTATGTTCATTGAACAGGAACCCCCCAAGTGACCTTTAACAAGCCATCAAGGCAGGTTACCTATGTTTGAACTGTACACTGTAACAAGTTCTCTTTGGTAACCTTTTATCTTGGGCAGAAAATCCCAAGTCATTTGCAATCAGGCATATAAGCCGGATCAAAGGGTAGTAATAGCTATGCGGAATGAGCAGGAAGCCCCCATATTATGTGTAACAAGGCGTGCAAGCCGGATCAAGAGGGTAGTCATAGCTATGCTCAATGAGCAGGAAGCCCCCAAGTGACCTTATGAATTAACAATAAAGACTCAGATTCTCAGAAATGAAAAGACAGAGGCCCTAAATTATCAGGGATGCCAGCTTTATTATACTAATCATAATATATACATGGATGAAAATATGTACAACACAAGGGCCGGTGGATCAGGTGTAATAAGACCTAAGATGAGCAATGTTCCACGGCTGGCGGGTCTCCTCCTCAGACTTGCGTGAGTCCTTGTCCTCTCGAATATCAATGAGGTAGTATGACCCGTTGTTCAGATTTTTGCTGACCACAAAGGGCCCTTCCCAACGTGGGGACAACTTGTGCATGTCTGTTTGATCCTGGAAGAGCCGGAGCACCAAGTCACCTTCTTGAAAGGTCCGGGTTTTAACCCGGCGGCTATGATAACAACGCAGATCTTGCTGGTAAATCATCGAATGAGCCGCCGCAAGGTAACGCTCCTCATCCAAAAGGTCAAGAGCATCCTGACGTGCTTTTTCATTATCAGCTTCAACATAAGCCGCCACACGGGACGAGTCGTGACGGATGTCATTGGGAAGAACCGCCTCGGCTCCATAAACCATGAAGAAAGGCATGTAACCCGTAGATCTATTGGGGGTAGTATTGATACTCCAAAGCATTGAAGGTAACTTGTCAACTCAACAACCCAGCGTCCATTGCAAAGGGACCATAAGCCGGGGTTTTATGCCTCGTAAGATTTCTTGATTGGCTCTTTCATCTTGACCACTGGACTGAGGGTGGGCCACAGATGAAACATCAAGACGAATATGTTCACGTTGACAAAAAAATTCATAGCACCTTTAGACAGATTAGTGTCATTATCAGTGATGATGCTATGAGGGTAACCAAAATGGAAAATCACCTTTTTGATGAATTGAACTGCCATTGCTGTGTCACACTTGTTGACCGGCTCTACCTCAACCCACTTTGTAAACTTGTCAACTCCCACCAAGAGGTGAGTCTTCTTGTCCTTGGATCTTTTAAAAGGTCCGACCATATCTAGCCCCCAGATGACAAATGGCCATGTAACTGGAATCATCCTGAATTCCTGAGCCGGCACTTGAGCCCGTCTTGAAAATTTCTGACAACCATCACACTTGTTGACCAAATCCTCTGCATCGGTATGAGCCATCAGCCAATAAAACCCATGAAGAAAATCCTTAGCCATGAGAGACTTCGAGTCGCATGATGGCCACAATCGCCTTCATGAATCTCTCGTAGAATCTCACGGCCCTCATCAGGAGAAACACAGCACTGAAACACCCCTGTAACGCTGCATCGGTGCAACTCGCCATTGATAATAGTCATCGACTTAGACCGCCGGGTTATCTGCCTGGCCAAAGTTTCATCCTCAGGCAACTCACCCTAGGTCATATTAGCCAAATATGGAACTTTCCAATCAGGAATAGCATGAAGAGCCGCCACCAACTGCGCCTTCGGGTCGGGAACAGCAAGATCTTCCTCCGTAGGCAATTTAACCGAAGGGTTATGCAAAATATCAAGGAAAATATTGGGTGGTACCGGTTTACGCTGGGAAACCAGCCATCTTCAAGCATCAACCGACTCATTTTTCCTGAGATCAACATGTTCCACTTGATAGCCCTTGAAATGACCAGCAATAGCATCAACCTCTCGGCAATAAGCCGCCATGAGTGGATCCTTGGAATCCCAAGTTCCTGAAACCCGCTGAGCCACCAAATCTGAGTCGCCAAAGCACCTCACCCGACTTAGATTCATTTATTTAGCCATCCAAAGACCACGGAGCAAGGCCTCATACTTAGCTGCATTGTTAGTACAAGGGAACATCAACCTTAAGACATCACAAAATTTATCATCTCATGGGGAAGTCAAAATAACTCCAACCCCCGAGCCTTCCAATTGCCTAGACCCATCAAAATGAATAGTCCAATATGTGTTATCCGGCTTTTCCTCAGGCATCTGCAATTCTGTCCAGTCATTGATGAAATCCACAATTGCTTGACACTTGATGACTGTCCGAGGCATATATTTTGAACTATGGGGTCCAAGCTCAATAGCCTACTTGGCCACCCGGCCTGTGGCTTCTTTGTTTTGAATAATATCCCCTAAAGGAGAAGAACTGACCACAGTGATGGGATGACCAAGGAAATACTGCTTTAACTTACGACTAGTCATGAACACTCCATAAACTAGCTTTTGCCAATGCAGGTATCTCTGCTTAGATCCAATGAGTACCTCACTGACATAGTAAACCGGCCGCTGAACCGGATGTTCCTTGCCTGATTCTTTCCTTTCCACAACAACTGCTACAATGACGGCTCTGCTATTAGCAACTACATATAACAGCAAGGGCTCCTTATCAATGGGAGCTACAAGGATTTGCGACTTAGCCAACTGCTTTTTCAATGCCTCAAACGCCTGATTGGCAGCATCACTCCAGACAAAGTGATATGGTTTCTTCATCATCTGATACAGAGGGATAGCCTTTTCCCCCAAACGGCTTATAAACTGGCTTAAAGCCGCAATACGACCCGCCAGATGCTTAATACACACCTATTTCGCCAAGGAAGTGATAGCCTTGATTTTCTCTAGGTTAGCCTCAATGCCTCTCTCAAAAACCAAAAGGCCCAACAGTTTACCAGCTGGAACACCAAAAACGCACTTGGCTGAGTTAAGCATCATTTTGTAGACCCAGAGATTGTCAAAGGTCCCTTTCAGATCATCTATCAAGGTCTCCTTCTTCCTGGATTTCACAACAATATCATCCACATAGGCATGAACATTGCGTCCAATCTGGTCATGAAGGCAATTCTGAACACACCGTTGATAAGTCGCCTGGGCACTCTTGAGCCCAAAAGGCATAGACACATAGCAGAAGGCTCCAAAAAGAGTGATGAAAGTTGTCTTCTCCTAGTCCTTAACTACCATCTTGATCTGATGATAACCAGAATAAGCATCCAAAAAACTCAAATGCTCACAACCCACCGTAGCATCAATGATTTGATCAATATGGGGGAGAGCAAAAGGGTCAGCCGGACAGGTGAGGGAGTCCTGGATTATGGGGTCCTCGGGTGTCCGGGCTATGTAGCATGGGCCGGACTGATGGGCATGAAGATACAAGATAGAAGGCCTTCCCCCGTGTCCGGTTGGGACTCTCCTTTGCATGGATGGCAAGCTTGATGTCCGGATGTGTAGTTTCCTTTCTCTGTAAACCGACTCTGTACAACCCTAGGCCCCTCCGGTGTCTATATAAACCGGAGGGTTTAGTTCCTAGAGGCTATCACAAATCACATAGGCTAGACATCTAGTGTTTAGCCATTATGATCTCGAGGTAGATCAACTCTTGTAACCCCTATTATCATCGAATACAATCAAGCAGGACGTGGGGTTTTACCTCCATTAAGAGTGCCCGGACCTGGGTAAACATCGTGTCTCCCCTGTCTCCTGCTACCTTCGATCCTCAGACGCATAGTTCTGGACCCCCTACCCGAGATCGGCCGGTTTTGACACCGACATTGGTGCTTTCATTGAGAGTTCCACTATGCAGTCGATGGTGGGATCGATGGCTCGCCTCGTCATTAACGACAACATCACCTCGGGAAAAACCCTAGCTTCGGGACAGCTCCTCCAGCTTGGTGGTTTCACCATGGGCACCCATACGGCCTTTAAGCCATGGGCGGCCCTCAAAATCGCTAAACATCATCTTCATGTCGGCCTCGAACACCCCGAAAAGATGGATCCAGCAGATATTTCATCTTTAAATGAACTACTTGATTGCATCGCCGCCCTAGGAGTAGCAATAGACTACGATCGGATTGGGCTTAAACCCGATCAGAGGGAAATCAGGTCCCCGCCGATCACCCATATGGTAGCAGTCGTGGAAGAACAGACAGATGATACTTCTCCCCCCAAGTTGAGAACAAGCTATGTTCAGATTTCTGAGTCACACAAGCCGGATACCCATCTTTGGGAAGAGACATCTTGTCCTCCGAACATAGAACCGGGCATTGAGCCCGAAGACTGCCAGGACGCTCCGGACCCTAGACCGGTGACTTCACAGATTCTTCAAATTGCGGATGCAATAATGGGTCAGGATTCAGATTTCAGCTCGCCCACCCACCACATACAATATTCCCCAAACAACTCAGGTCCTCCAGATGTATGCGACCTAATGTACGTGCGGCAGCAACCTGAGGAAACAGTCCACCACTTTTGGGCCAGGTTCCTCCTTGTTAAAGAAAGATCAAGGACTGCCGTGATGATGAGCGATTTTGATATTTCACCACGGACGAGGGAATCCTTAATGCCCTCAACCGCCGCCGCATACATCTGGAAGTTTAGTGCAATGGAAAGCACCTGGAAGGCACAAATAGCTCGGTGGGATCCTCCGGCCTTCAAGCAGCCCATCGGACGGACAAAAAGGATGCACCCCTATGAGGCACCCGATCATCATCCCATGGACAAAAAAGTGAAGCCCTTTATGGGACACAGAACTGTCCTCGACGACCTACTCGATAAACCTTGCCAGATACACATAACGCCAAATAACGAACCAACTTATAGCCTTCTGGCATGTTGGGTACTCCGACAGGTGGCTAAGAGCGGTGAGGCCATCCTCACCAGCATTCCTCAAGAGAGGCACTCTTCTGAAAACGCCGATCTCAACGCTTTTACGGTCTTCGAGACCTTCTGTTCCAACAACTAGCGCAAGAGGGCGCTGCGCGACCTTGCCGAAGTCAACCAGGTAGCAGCAGTAAAGCCTTGGAATAACATGGCGATAACCTTCACTACCGATGATGAGCCAAAGGCCAGATCTGTCCAAGCACCAGCCGCTTTGGTCTTAAACACAATAGTAGATGGCTTTCGGCTCACGAAAGTACTCCTGGACGGTGGCAGCGGATTAAACCTCATCTATGAAGACACATTCCAAGAAAAGGCAGGTGGACAAAAGTCGCATTGAGCAAAGCGGCACCACTTTCCGAGGCATCATCCCCAGTCGAGAAGCAATAAGCTCGGGGAGGATCAAACTCGACGTCGTATTTGGCACGCCAAAAAACTATAGGTCCGAAGAGTTGCTCTTCCACGTGGCACCTTTCCACAATGGATATCATGCCCTGTTAGGGCGAGAAGCATTGATCCGCTTTCAAGCTATACCCCATTACGGGTACATGAAGCTCAAAATGCCAAGGCCCAACGGAGTTATCACTATCACCAGTGATCCGGATATAACATTCCGCGCCAAAAACAAAACCGCATCACTAGCCCTTGAGGCGCTATCCGAGGCCCTGGCGGCCGATGAATTGACTACTCTGCACTCTATAGTGGACAAGGACGATGTAATCCTCGACAAGAGGCCCAAATCCACTTCCTTTAAACCAGCAGACAAAATAGTCAAATTTCAAGTGCACCCAATGGATCCTAATAAAACTGCAGCCATTGGAGCACAGATGGATCCAATGATTGACGCCGCCTTAAGAGCGTTTTTGCATGAAAATTGGGACATCTTTGCCTGGCATCCTTCGGATATGCCAGAAATCCCACGCAGCCTGGCCGAACACAGCCTCAATACAATTAAGGGCTTTAAACTAGTCAAGCGAATGCTGCGACGCTTTTCCAAACCCAAGCGACAAGCCATGGGGGAAGAGCTAGCCAAACTACTTGAAGTCGGATTCATTAGACAAATCAAACACCCGGACTGGCTAGCAAACCTTCTCATGGTGCCAAAGAAGGAGAAGTCACGGTGCCTCTGTGTCGATTTCAAAGACCTAAACAAGGCTTGCCCTAAGAACCCCTTCCCACTGCCCCGCATTGACCAAATCATTGATGCAACCGCAGAGCATGACTCACTGTGCTTCCTCGACCCATACTCCGGATACCATCAAATTAAGATGAAGGAATCCGATCAGGCCGCAACGGCATTCATCACTCTGTATGGGCCTTTTTTGCTTTAACACTATGCCTTTCAGGCTCAAAAACGCCGGTGCCACCTACCAACGCATGATCCAAACATGCCTAGAAAAACAAATTGGCAAGACGGTGGAGGCATATGTAGTTGATGTAGTCATCAAAACCAAACATGTCGAATAATTGGTGGACGACTTGCGCCTCACATTCGACAACCTCCGAACATATGACATACGGCTCAACTCGGAAAAATGTGTTCTCAGCGTACTGGCTAGAAAACCGCTTGGGTTTATTGTTTCCAATAGAGGAATCAAAGCAAATCCAACTAAAATCCGAGCCTTGTCGCAATTAGCGACACCAACAGACCTAAAGCAGGTCCAAAAACTAGCTGGGTGCATGGCTGCCCTGAGCCGCTTTATATCCAGACTGGGAGAAAATGCACAACCACTTTATTGCCTACTCCAACGTACCGATCATTTTGAGTGGACGGATGCGGCGACGGCCGGGTTGGAAGAAATAAAAACTTTGTTAGCAAACAACCCAATCCTGGCCGCACCAAATGTCAGCGAACCCATGCTTCTATACATATCAACAACTCACCAAGTAGTGAGCGTTGTGCTCGTTGTTGAACGAGAGGAAGAGGGACACAAATTCCCACTCCAAAAACCAGTATATTACGTACCGGAGGTCCTTACACCATGAAAATCCTGATACCTGCACTATCAAAAGATAGCATATGCGGTCTTCATGGCATCTCAAAAGCTGTGACACTACTTTCAAGAGTGCTCGATCACGATGGCCTCTGAAGTACCACTCAATGAGATCACAAACAACCGAGACGCCACCGGCCGCATTGCCAAATGGGCTATAGAGCTCTTACCATTCTAAATAACATACAAGCCACGCCGAGCTATTAAATCTTAGGTGTTGGCTGACTTTGTCACCGAATGGACAGAAGCCGAACTCCCTAAAGAGTACATCACATACTCCAACTAGGTGATGTACTTCGGCGGCTCCAAAATGTTAGTTGGATAGGGGACTGGTGTCATACTAATATCCCCTACAGGGGACACAGTCCGTTATGTATTACAAATCATGTATACGAATTTTAATAATGCAGCCGAATATGAAGCGCTCCTGCATGGACTCCGGATGGCTGTTTCTATGGGCATATAACGCCTCATAGTGTGTGGGGATTTGGACCTTGCGATATCCCAAATAAATGGGGAATTCAATGCAAAGGATCCAAAGATGACAGCCTACCACAATGCCATACTTAGAATATCCGCTCGATTTGAGGGGCTCAAGTTTCATCATGTGGCTTGAGATAGTAATCAGGAAGCGGAAATCCTTGCTTGTCTGGGCGCTAAACGCAACCCCATCCCGCCTAACACCTTTTTGGAGAGGCTTTTCAAACCATCCATTGTATGGCAGGACAAGATCGGAAATAACAGTCCAGCGTCGATCATACCCCCGGACGCCGAACATGATTTGGATACCATCGGGGGCTCAAGCACCGAGCCAACACCTTCCGCTCATGTAATCTGGCAGTTATTGCTCCATGGACTGAACCCTTCTTGGCCTACCTTAATAGGCAGGAGCTCCCTAATGATTAGAACGAGGCCCGTCGCATAGTCCGATGGTCTAAGGCCTATAAAGTCCATGAGGGAGAGCTCTGCAAGAAAAGCATCATCGAAGTCCTTCAAATATGTATCTCTGGAGAGGAGGGGCGGCAGCTCTTGGCCAAAATACATGCTGGCATTGGTGGCCATCATGCCGCAGCCCGGGCCCTAGTAAGTAAAGCCTTCTGTACAGGCTTCGTCTAGCCCATGGCCCGAGAAGATGCACAGGCCCTTGTTCAGCACTGTGTAGGATGCCAGCTCTTCGCCAATCAAAGCCATATGCCGACCACTGCCCTAAGAACTATCCCCATTACCTGGCCTTTTGTGGTCTGGGGGTTAGATATGGTCGGACCCCTTAAAGGGGAAGCCATAAGAAAAAAATACCTGCTGGTCATGGTGGATAAATTCACTAAATAAATGGATAGAGGCCAAACCAGTAAAAACAGCTGAATCCGGACCAGTGGTAGATTTCATATTCGACGTCGTACACCGTTATGGTGTCCCACACAGCATTATCACTGACAATGGTTCTAACATTACAACCGATGAGGTAAAAAATTGGTGTGCTAACCTGGGCAGTAAGCTCGATTATGCCTCCGTATATCACCCTCAAACAAACGGTCAAGTCAAGCGGGCCAATGGCCTGCTAATGAGCGGCATCAAACCTAGACTAGTGCGATCACTAAAGGAGTCAGATAAACACTGGGTCGAGGAACTCGATTCCATACTCTGGGGGCTGCGGACCATGCCCAACCGCACGACCGGATACACACCATTCTTCATGGTGTACGACGCAGAAGCTGTCTTACCCTGCGATATTATTCATGATTCACCTTGAGTGCGCATGTATGAAGAGAGAGAGGCCGAGCTCGATCGGCAGGATGATTTAGATGGCTTGGAGGAGGAGCGCGACGTCGCCAAAGCTCGTTCTGCATTCGACCAACAACAAGCTCGAAGACACCAAAGCAGAGAAGTGTGGGCAAATACTTATAACATCGGTGAGCTCATTTTACGCCTACCAGAGAATAAAAAGGACAAGCTCAAACCAAAATGGGAAGGTCCCTTCATTATAGACGAGGTTCTGACGGGAGGAGCCTACCGCCTTCGCAATGCATTGGATAATCGCTTAGAACCGAACCCTTGGAACACTGCTCGGCTCCGAAGATTCTACGCATAAGTATGGCCATGCTTCTTATTTGTTCTTCTGTGTCTTTTTCAATTTTTTTCTTTTTTCCTATATATATGTTTCCCATGATGTGTTCGGATATGCCGAACACTCGAGGGGTACACATCCTTAAATGTATACACTCCGCTAAGACTGGGGGCTTCTGTAAATAGAAGCTTATTATTATATGAAGCCTAGAGCTCACAATACATGTGCCGTTTGCGGATATACATCCTTTCTTGCCATTATATGCACCTCTATGACTTAAGTTTTTGCCCAGCTGGGTTGCCTGGCTCCTGTTCTTATGCCCTACGTTCCCGCTTGTTCGGCTAGTGCATAAAGGGAGCACCTCTGCAATTGTTACAACCGGGTTATCCGGACATGTACCTCAGACGGGTGAAGCCGAAAGCTAGCGTTCTTAAGAGAATAATTGGTCAGCGGATAAACGACGAAATGCCTTCGTTGCAATATAAAACTCCCAAAATATAAAGCTTCCTGTGATCTTTTAGCATCACAGCTTAGGAATGCATAAATAACGCATGATGACCTAGGGAGAGGAACCCTTAACGGAACTATTCTCTCTGGAAGATGTTTCTTACGTTAAAAGTAATATAACATAACTCCTCGAATATAGTTTGTCTGTTCAAGCACCATGACCGGATTGCCTGGTTTTCGAACATACTTGGTGTTTACCATAGGTATAGTATTCGGAAAAACTCCAACCCTTGGGTTTCGGAGGTTGAAGCAGAAGGTCTACCATGACAATTTTTTCAAGTTTGGTCGGAGATAAGTTTGTTGATAAAGTGCATTGTTACATGGAATCAAACGCCTACTCTTCATCTATGCCATCTGTAAGGCTGTCTAGTTTACAGTCCTGTTGTGAAAATTTGGCGGCTGTCTTTACTTGGTCGTACACCAAGCTAACCAGAATTTCTTGTCCGTTTGGTCCCCGACGTCCGACCCGGGCCATACGATTCGGATCAAGTCCGGTATACCGTGTTTTCACCATGGCCCAGGCTTCTCGTGCACCTTCTTGACATGATGATTCATTCCATAGTTCAAAGCGGCGTCGTGCTCCCTTGAATAAATTCATGAGCTCCTCCATAATTTCTGGAGAAGAAACAGATGGCCACAAAGCCTTAACCATGTTCCTCATGTCTTTCCGAGGTCGCTCGTGCACTTGGGATAGCTCTTGCAGCAAGTCGCCTTGAAATCCGGGCACTTCTCCCTCGGGCGGCCCGGTTAACAAACTTACATGAACAATTTCGTAAAACTTTCCATCAGGGGTCCGTATGAAAGTCAGGATAAAGGACATACTGAATATGCCGCCTTTCAGTTTTCTGTTCTCCTTCAAGGCATCCGACAGTTGGGCTCGTACGTCCTTTAGTACTTCAGCTTGCTTGATGTTTGCATCTTGTAATTTGTTCTTCTCATCAATGGTCCATGTTAATATACGTTGACCAGCGGCTTCTTACCCTTCGGCATGTTGTTTGTCCGCCTGAGCAGCCCTTAGCCTCTCCTCCAACTACTATGTCGATCTTGTCGCTGAAAACAAAATAATGCATATTTAAAAATCATTGTTGGCGCAAAATCGTATTTTTCGGACACTCTTGTGCTTACCATCAGGTGCCTTCTTCGAATTCTTCAAAATTTCCAGTTCGGCAGTGACAATAGTTAGCTTGGTCCAACATTCCTCAAGCTCCTTGGACAATGTGTTATTTTTCTCCGTGAGTACCTCATGATATAATGACCCTTAAATCAGTTGAGCCAACTGCTTCAAGTCCCAGGGGCTAGTGGCATACGACCATGCAAAATTGTGTCAAACTTTACCTGTATTTTCGTTAAGAACAGCTGTATAACTCTGGCAAGGCCGTCTCGAGCGGCTCGGATATAAGCATTCGTCGAGCTCAGTGCGGTGAATTCTTGTTCGGACAAGGCCAGAGCACACATAGCTTCCTTCAAGCGACGGTGATTCATCATGCTCTCCACTTCGGAATTCGTGACCGACACGTCATCCGAATCCTCTTGAGGAGGCGGAACGGGCGCGACATTTGCTTGCATCCTAGCTGGCGAGTTTGGCACCGGATTAGTGGGCATTTGGCTAATTGGGAATTTTCCCTCCATTTGCTGTGTACTCCTCCTAAAAATAAAAAAGGGGGGAGACTCTTAACAATCCAGACTCATGCCTACGCACGCATTAAGTACACATACCTCTTGGAAGACTGTGAAGTCTCCATGGTACTCCCGGTTCCTTCCCGTTTTGAACGACGGCCTTGTGTGGGGGCCGCCCTCGAGGAGACACGGTCCCTGGAGCGCCGATCCTATTAAAGATCCAGATCAGTACAATGGATAAGGGTACAGATGGGGGCCTCTTCTTAAGAAGCCTCTGGATACTCACAATGCATAATGGGTAAAGGAGAGGGTAGTCGACGATGATGGACACCTCCGAACCGTCAAGGCTCGCCTGATAGAATACCCCATCATCAAATTCTATATATACATACATATATATATATATATCCGGATCCTCGCAAAAGCCAGGATCTTTGCCGCGACTATGATCCACTGACTGAGGAGCAGGATAATGGACGTCCTCGATCATCCTCCTCCATGACTAGTTGGTGGCAACAAAAAAAGTACATTCGATTATTGTCTGTCATGCAGTAAAATAAGCACAGCCGAATCGAGATCTTACCCATTCAATAGGGGTGTACATGGAATAGGCCTCCCAACAATTTAACTGGAGAAAATCTTCTTTTTCGCCCTTGTACAGATCAGACAAAATGGAGGCCAGTTCGGCTGGAGTATCTGGACCCTGCCGTTTTTAATGAGACGTGTCGTCTTCTCCGTTGTAACACCATAAATGAGTTACTCTGGATTGAAGAGGCTGCACACACCTCTTTATTGCGATCACCATGACTTCAACTATTGAGAGTTCGGAGTGAGCCACCAGCCTGGCCTTGCTGACCAAACTCTGTATCTCCGCATTGTCCTCTTCTTTGGGACTTCGGGGACGCCAGTTGAGGCGCTTCTTTAGGGGAGCACTGGAAAATTCATGGAGACCGCGCCTGACTGGATCCGGCAGCGGAACATCGTCCATATAGAACCATTCCGAAGACCACTGCAGGTACGCTTCTTTAGGAGTTCCTACAGGGTATTCAGATCCGGCAATACGCCATACTTCAGCACCACCCACTTCAAATATGGAACCCCCTTTGTGGCGGGGAACGAGGCAGAAGAATTTCCTCCATAATCCAAAATGGGCCTCAATGCCTAGGAATAACTCATAGAGGGCAACAAAGCCTGAGATGTACAGAATCGAAACTGGGTTGAGGTTATGCAGTTGGATGCCGTAAAATTCCAATAACCCCCAGAGGACGGGATGGATTGGAAATCCCAGGCCCCGTAACAGAAATGAGATGAAGCAGATCCTCTCCTACTTATTGGGATTGGGGAAATTCTCATCTATCGCGTTGTTGCCGATTGAATATAATCCCGCTCGAACGGGAACTAGATCTGGGAGGGGGAGGTATCCATGTGTTTGGCACCGGCTTAGTTGAATATGAGGCACAGAGCAACTCTGCCGATCACCCTCTTGAGGGCCATGGGGGCGCAAAGAGGAGCCTGGGGCGCTGGCCATGATGAGGGCTTTTGTTTTGTGGCTAGACTTGGTCATTTTTTCCTTCTGCGCGGTGCGAGATGGCCTTGGGAGATCCATATCCCTTTATATAGGCGTCGCCCGAGCGTGCTTAAGGGTTTATTTGAAAAAAAATACATGGACCATTCATATTCATCCTGTGTGCGAAAATCGAAGCGCCATCAGGGGGAACTGTAAAAGACGTTGAGGTTGTCGCCGAATTATCGATATTCCGGATTATAATGAAGAACCCGCCTTGCAAAGCCAAATACATGAGCCGAAGACTACGTCGTCATTGAAGACAAGTTCAGGGGATACTGAGGGAGTCCTGGATTATGGGGTCCTCAGGTGTCCGGGCTGTGTAGCATGGGCCGGACTGATGGGCCATGAAGATACAAGATAGAAGGCCTTCCCCCATGTCCGGATTGGACTCTCCTTTGTGTCGATGGCAAGCTTGACGTCCGGATGTGTAGTTTCCTTTCTCTATAAATCGACTCTGTACAACCCTAGGCCCCTCCAGTGTCTATATAAACTGGAGGGTTTAGTCCATAGAGGCTATCAAAAATCACATAGGCTAGACATCTAGGGTTTAGCCATTATGATCTCGAGGTTGATCAACTCTTGTAATCCCTATACTCATCGAATACAATCAAGCAGGACGTAGGGTTTTACCTCCATTAAGAGGGACCGAACCTGGGAAAACATCGTGTCTCCCCTGTCTCTTGTTACCTTCGATCTTCAGACGCACAGTTCGGGACCCTCTACCCGAGATCGGCTGGTTTTGACACCGACAACAGGCCTTATTAAGATCTGTGTAATCCACGCTCATATGCCAGGTGCCATTTTTCTTAAGTACCAGCACCGGGTTAGCCAACCATTCAGGATGAAAAACTTCAATGATGAACATGGCTGCCAAGAGCCGGGCCACCTCTTCACCAATGGCCTTACACCTCTCTTCATTAAAATGACGAAGGAATTGCTTGACCAGTTTAAACTTTGGATCAACATTGAGAGTGTGCTCAGCGTGTTCCCTCGGTACACCTGGTGTGTCTGAAGGCTTCCATGAAAGATGTCCTGGTTCTCACTGGTGAACTTGATGAGCGCGCTTTCCTATTTCGGATCCATATTAGCATTGATAATAAACTGCTTGGATGAGTCGCCAGGAACAAAATCAACCAGCTTAGTGTCATCTGCCGACTTAAACTTCAACAAGGGGTCATGCCCTGTGGTTGGCTTTTTCAAAGGTGTCATATCTGCCGGGTCAACATTGTCTTTGTAGAACTTCAACTCCTCTGTTGCACAAACAGACTCCGCATAAGCAGCATCGCCCTCTTCACACTCCAAAGCTATCTTCCTGTTGACATGTACTGTGATAGTGCCCTTACAACCTGGCATCTTAAGCTGTAGATAAACATAACAAGGCCGTGCCATGAATTTAGCATAAGCCGGCCGTCCAAACAGGGCGTGATAAGGGCTCTTAATCTTGAGTACTTCAAAAGTCAATGTCTCAGCTCTGTAATCATGATCATCGCCAAAGGCTACTTCCAAAGCTATCTTACCCACCGGGTATGCCGACTTACCAAGCACCATCCATGAAAAATAGTAGAAGACGGCTTAAGATCTTTGTCAGTCAAATTCATACAACGAAAAGTATCATAGTAAAGGATATTGATGTTGCTGCCTTCATCCATAAGCATCTTAGTAAACTTGTACCCTCCAACCTGAGGCACAATCACCAAAGCCAGTTGACCTAGATTGTCAACCTGGGGCGGGTGATCCTCAGGGCTCCATATAATAGGATGTTCAGACCATCGCAAGTATCGCGGGACTGCCGGCTCAACCGCGTTTACCGCCCGCTTATGAATCTCCTGATCTCGTTTGCTCAAGCTCGTGGTAAACACATGATACTGACCACTATTCAGCTGCTTCAGATTGCTCTGATAACCAGACTGCTGCTGCTCATTGCCTTGACCATATTGCTGGTTAAAACCACCTTGATTGCCTTGGCCCTGAAAACCATAGCTTGAGCCGCCACCCGCAAAGCCAGGTCCGTGAGAGCCGGATCCTGAGCCGCCATGCGGGCCATGATTATTCTGGAAAAAAACTAGAATTTCTGTACACCCTCGTGATGAAGCAATCTTTCCCGAGATAACTGGCCGGCTTCTCCTGCGTACCGTGCTTCGGGCAAGGCTGATTCATCACCGCCTCAAGGTTGAACTTTGGCCCGCCAAACCGGGGCACTGATGACTTCCCCGTAGGACGCTGATTATTATTCTGTGTATTGGTGTTAGCCACAAAGTCTAAACCGTCATTGGCTTTGCGCTTACCATTGCCACCTTGACCTACCGTATTATGTTGTTGTTCCTTTGCATTGCCACTCTTCTTCCCCTTGTCGGTCTTCTCCTCATCAGACTCAGGGTCCTTAGTACTATCAGAGCCGGCATATTTGACAAGAGCCGCCATGAGCTCTCCCATATCATTGAAGTGGCGCTTAAGCTGCCCCAGCTTCCTCTTAAGGGGAAGGAAACGACAATTCTTTTCCAACATCAGGATGGTTGAACCGGCGTTGATACTGTCCGATGAGTGTATAACGGTCGAGATCCAACGCACACAATTGGTTGTTGACTCGCTCTCACCCTGTACGCAAAGTCTAAGTCAAGAATCGATATAGGCTTCTTGCACGTGTCTTTGAAATTTTGGATAAAACGCGTCTTCAATGTAGCCCATGATCTGATGGAATTAGGGGGCAATCCTTTCAGCCAAGAGCGTGCCGGCCCATCCAACATCATGGTGAAGTATTTAGCACATGCAGCATCACTAACATCCAACATCTCCATGGCCATCTCATAGCTCTCAATCCAGGCCTTTAGGGGCTGATCCGCAGTGTAATTAGGCACCTTGCGGGGGGCCTTAAAATCCTTAGGCAAGCGCTCGTTACTTAGAGCAGGCACTAAGCATGGCACACCAAGGGTTCTAGAGGTCACTCCTGCTTCCATAGACATCGATGGGTAAGCCGGAGATTGTTGTTGAGCCGCTAACTAAGCCTTCAGCTTAGCCTCCCAACGCGCCCTGCCCTGATCCACCAAAGTCTGAGCATCGTTACCAGCACGGGGCTGTTCATTCCTACAAGGCTGGTTGTGGTGCCGCTCACTACTTGAAACTGCTGGCGAATCAATATGCCTGCTATAGCTCCGGCTTGGATGCGGGGTTGAATGAATCCGTTCCCGACTATATGAGTAAGCCGCCTATTGAGCCACCGCTGTCTGAAGAAGCTCTCCGGCCCTCCGTATCTCCATCACGGCTGGAGACTCACCTTCAACGGGGAGAGCCGCCAATCGCGTAGCTGCAACAATCATATTGTCCAGGGGGTTAGAATAATGACCCGACGGCGTCGGAACATGCTGAGGCGGAGTCAAGTTCAAACGAGGTGCGTCTACAGCACGTGGCTGAACCGGCGCTCCGGTCATGGGTGCCTCGACAACCCGGTTTACCACGGGTGGATTACTGGTTCCTGCCACAGGTGTGTTGAAAAGGTTCCTAGACTCAAACTCTGTGGGTAGCCGGGTCTGGTGCCTCCTCCTCATAATGGAGTTTGAAGCGTTCTGATCCAATGTAAGCCGGAATGACTCTGCCTAAATCCGTTGTGTCCCAGCGTCCAAAGCAGCTCGTTCCATTGCCATCCTAGCATTCTCATCATGTGTTTAAAATTCTGATAGCAGAGTCGTCATCTCGCAATTGGCTTAGCATTATCAGCATTGAATTCCTCCTTGGCTTGAGCTACCTCATCTCGCAATTTCGCAACATCCACTTTATGTTGTGCTTGATTCTCTGGTGTCACCTTCACAGCCAATAAGGTCACCAAAGCCTCCAAGAGCTCAGATAACACTTGAGCCGGCGGGTGCGCAGAGCCGCTAGCACCAACTGTCGCTGCAGCCATTGAACTGGAGGTCATAGCGGCAGTAGTCATCGAACCAAGCACCGATTGCATGCCGGCCATGAAGATTGCAACCCTGTTTGACGGATCATAGGGGTCCGGAATACTGTGGGCATGAAATATTACACCAAGATGTGTTCACAAGAATGGTCGTGATGCTTTGGGCGATTTGGAGTGGCGGGAGGAAAGCAATCCATGAAGAGATTTTCAAGAGCCCGATCTCCACTCACAAGTTCATCGAGTCTTATCTTTAATACATTAAGCTATTGCAAAAGCCTTCGAAGAAGGAGAGTGTGGCATCGTAGGTTCAGCCGGTCTACTGGTTGCCACCATCAGCGGATCATACAAATTTAATGCCGATGTTGTGGTTATGCCAGGAGGAAATTATGGCTCAATACGAGTGGTGAGCCGAACCACATAGGAACTTTCCTGGGCACATCTACTTTGACTATGAAGTCACTCTATGATGCAAAGTCCGTTGAAGCAATGGCAATCAGAGAAGCACATGCCTAGCAGACGATCTATTGATTTAGAGGATTCCCATTGCCTCCGATTGCAAAATAGTAGTTGATACCATCAAATCAGGGGAAACACCCTCACATTATGGAGTCATCATGTGGGAAATAAAGAGCCGGTCTATTTCTTTTGTTTCTTGTAATATAGTTCATGATTTTAGCATCTCAAATTTTGAAGCTCACAACCTCGCAAAGCATGCATTATCATTAGGCATTTGCCGTCATGTGTGGTTGGTCCAACCCAGAGAACTGTCTTTTATTCGTGTAAACGTTCAGTCAGGTTGAAATAAAGCTTTGCGAGTTTGCCTTGAAAAGGTAAAAAGGCAACATCATTGAATTTTAGTCTACTTAAAGTTCAAATCTCATGATGGATTATTCCTTTTGGGGTTAGATCAAAGTCTCGTCGGGAACCTACCAGGTTTTGATTGTCCAGTACTATTATACAAAAATAAGGCTTAAACCAAAAAAAATGTTTTCTACAGAGGAACAAATTAGTGGCATTGGAATTAATCTTTCGAAAAAATCAATAGTAATGATAAAATTTGCAAACAATTTACAAATAAATTATATATTTTTTATAATATGCCATAAAATGCATATAATAGTAGAATTACTATAACAATAAGTTTTCTAAGAATGAATAAATTAGTGACATTAGTATTACCTTTAAGGAAAACAAAACTGTGATAAAACTAAAACTAAATAAAAAAGAAGTATTTTAAGGAAAAATAAGTTAGTGGCAACGGTATTTACCATTTTAGAAGTAAGAAAATGAAATAAAAAATAATGAAAACATTTGCACACAATTTAGGATAAATTGTGATGTTTTATAATATGTAAGAATAGGCGAATAATTGTGGAATTTTTGCAAAACAAAAGTTTTCTAAGAAAGAATGACTTGGTGGCATTTGTATTATCCTTAAAGAAGAAATAAATGAAATAACAACTTAAAAATCAAAATAATGATTTTTTCTAAGAAAGAATGAATTAATGGCATTAGTGTTACCCTTTAAGAGAACAAAAAAAATTTCTAACAAACAATGAATGTTTGGCATGTGTAGTACCCTTTTATAAGAAAAAAATGAAAATATAAATAGTGAAAAAATTTACACACAATTTACAAAGAAATTGCACTTTTTTATAAGATGCAACAATAAGCATATAATGGTGCAATTTAAAAAAATGTTTTCTAAGAAGGAATGAATTTAGTGGCATTGGTATTACCCTTAATGTAGAAATAAAAATAGATAAAAACTAAAATTGTAACATAACAATTAAGTTTTCTAAGATATAATAAATTAATGGTATTGTTATACCTTTAAGAAGAAAGAGAAGGAAAAAAATTAAACCAAAAAATAGCAAAATTTGCACCGAAATTGTGGTTTTTTTATAATATGCAAAAATAAGCATATATTAGTGGATTTCAAAAAACAATTGTAACAAGAAATGAATTAGTTGTATTGGTATTGCCCTTATAGAAGAAATGAAATAAAATATATAATAAATAACAAAAGTTTTTTTTACACAATAACGAACTAGTGGCATTGTTATTACCCTTTAATAAGAAAGAAAATAAAAAACAAAACAATAAACTTTCCTTACAAAGAATGATTTAGTGGCATCGATATTGCCCTTTCAAAAAAAGCAAATCATGGAAAAATAATAATCACAATTTTTAAAAAATTACACTTTTTATATGATGCAAGAATAAACATAATAGTGGATCTTAAAAAAGATGAAGTTTTCTAAGAAGGAATGAATTTAGTGGCACTGATATTACACGTACAGGATAAATTAAACGACATAAAAACAAAAACATAATAATGAATTTTTTAAGAAAGAATGAATTAGTGTTTTTGGTATTACCCTTGAAGGAAAAAGAAAAAGGAAATAACTAAAGCTAATGACCACCAAATTTACACAGAAATTGCGCTTTTTTATAATATGCAAGAATAAGCATGTATATAGTTGAATTTCAGAAAAAAAGAAGTAGTTTCCTAATAAGAATTTAATTAGTCGCATTGGTATCAACCTTAAATAAGAAACAAAAACTAAAAAAATCAAAATAATGAACTTTTTAAGGTAGAATAAATTAGTTGTATCGGTATTAGCATTTAAGAAGAAACAAAATTAAAAAAACCTTGCACACATTATACCTGGCCATATGTCGGCACAGGCCTACCAAAGCCCGATGCAAAAAACTCAGGCCCGAACCTGGCCCGACCGTTGGGCCTAAAAATTGGGCCCGAGCCTGGCCTATCACGCTAAAAGCCCGTTGAGCCTCGGGCCAGACTTTTTCCTTAAACAGCGAATATGATGGGCCCGAGCCCGGCCCGGCCTGACCGTCGGGCTCAAAATCTAGGCCCAGGCCCGACCCATGGGCAAGGTCGGGTCGGTCCATCCGGGCCAGGCTGCACATGGCCAGGACTACACACAACTTTGCACTTTTTTAATATGCATAAGAAATAAGCATATAAGAGTGCAGTTTCACACTCTAATATTATAATTTATACATCTGTTATATATAATGCGTGTATACATTTAACACTCGGCCAACATCCCTAAAATATCCATTAAAAATCAACTACGTAAAACAAGAAAGAAAAGCGAAAAAGCATGCAAACAGAAGAAAAAGAGCAAGCATGTCGGCCTATAGGAAACAGAACGAAGCACGAAATGAGCTTCAGCCCAATAAGAATTAGACTGACCTAGAACAGTGGCCCGTCAAAAATTTGGGCCCAAAATAAGACAACAGACAAATCAGAAAAGAAAAGGTGGAAGACATGGTCTCAGCGACGCAGCCAGCGCATGCAAAAGGAATCAAGTCGCTGATAATGCTGGTGCTATGGAAAGTCTGGCAGGAACGCAACAGCTGCGTTTTCAGGAAAAAAGAGGCGACGATGCAAGATGTGATCAACGACATCAGGAAAGAGCTTTGTCTTTGGCAACAGGGCGGTTTCAAATCCCTTCAATGTCCCTTCGGGGATCCACCATAAGATTGTAGTTTAGTTCTTGGTGCTCCAGGCACCCGGGTTTTCTCTTTCTTTTGTTTACCTCTTTGATCTCAGGATCATCGCCTTTGTCACTTTGTCATCTGCTCCCTGCTTAATCAATGAAACCCCAGCAAAGGCTGGCCTGTTCAAAAAAAAAGAAAAAAAATCTTGAAGAAGAAATCAATGGCTCAAAAGTTGGCCAGCCCAAATTCATTTTTCAGGAAACTTGCATATAGCTAAAGTGTATTTTTATAGACAATAATATGCATTATATATCCCATGAATCATTCAAATATATCACATATACACCACATAGCTTCTGTAGTGGGGGCACCATAGCATACATAGCGAGAAGCCCAGAACTCTCACCGAACCCATGCCCATAGCCTGCGCCACCGCCACCTATGGGCATGCGTACATAGCCAGAATTCTCCTGAAAATTGTAGGCAGATTTGTATAGGAGAAAAAGAGTCGCATCAGACAATTGAGAACATGTCACCTGCACGCCATCTACTCCAGTACCAGTACTGGTTAGAGTTTGGATGCATTTCGTGTGAAATGAGGACCATAAATTGTTGTAGTGCTAGCGGTTATCAACTTATCATCTCCTTTTTGAACATTCTAGAGAGCATGTTTGAGTTTGATGTTACCTGTGCTGGCTCTACTTTATGCTTTTCCACCCATTTTGCCCTTTTTCTTTTTCAAAAAGGAGTAATTAAATAAGTAGTTTATCAGCGCAGCTATATTCCATACACACATTCATACTGGCATATTATTAGTCACTCATTTTGGGATGATCCTTTTGGATGTTTTTTGACCCCGCAGCCCCACGTCGTCCCCGCTAGGGCAATGTGGGTGGCGACCAAACCCTAGCTACCGGGGGTGCATACTCTCTCCTCCCCTCCCTCCGCTGCCGCCAGGGGACGTCGTCGGGCTAAGCCCGGGGGCCGATGGTAGTGGCGGGGGACTCCCTCTGTCCCACGTCTCAGGGATGCTGCGGGGCACCTAAATGTGTGGAGGCGTGGCCGATCTAGTCTTTGTGGTGTGGGGCGATGGCTGCGACAGACGGCGACATGGTGGCCGGTCCTGCCTCGGGCGGCGGCTGCAGGTGCGGCGGGCGACCCAGTCGTGGGTTGCTGCAGTCGGCCCTGCTCGGATGGTGGCGGCGCGCCATTTGGCTTTGGATCGGTTGCAGCGGCATGGAGGGCATGGTGGACAGGTCAACGGCACCTCCGATCAAATCTGTTCTGGTCGGTGCAGCCGACTGTGGTAGTCATCTCCTCCGTTGGAGATGGTCGGTCTGAGGCTGGGTGATCGGATCTCGAGATCCTCATCTAGTCCTAGTTGTGAGTCGGGGAGACATAGTTGCTGGTGAAAACCGAGCCGCCGGCGGGAGATGGCGGCGTTCTGCGCCATTACCTTCATGAAGGCATCATTGTGTAACTACTGTCGACCCACTTGTACTACTCCGAGGATAACCCTAGGATCTGGTCTTCCAGATCGGACGATAGCGGCACTATGGTGTCGTTTCTGTCTTGGGAGCATCGTTTATGGAGCAGCATTGGAAGACAAAGGCGGGAGGTGGAGTGGCTTCTTCTTGCACAGAGTTTTGGTGGATATGTCAAGTCATGCCTAACCGACAGGTGGTACGCTGTGCCATGCCTGTTCAGAGGTGCTATGGACACCAGATTTTCCAAAGACTTCAAGTTGTGTCGGATCGTGGTAGTGGCATGGTGCTACGGTATACCGGTGGCGACCGCGACGTGCTCAACAGTTTGCGTGCAGGGAGGTGGTGCCATTTGGCATGGTGGTGGCGTCGACGGATGGCCGGACTCGCAAGGATGATGGGATATCTTTTCGGAAGACGGGTCAGCGGTTTGATGATGATGTCTGCTTTTTAAACGTGTGCATGTGGTGTACGTTTTAGATTTCCTGCACCGGCTATAGGTTTCGATACATTATGTGGATGGATCGGCAATGACACCGGTTTCAGATATGAGGAATGAGAGCACTCCACATTATCAAGCTTATAGGTGTGAGTGACGACTTCGGGTGGCTTAATGTATGTTATTGTCGGACCTCCGTGAAATAATTAATAAAGATGTCTGTATGCATCGATTGATGCAGAAGCCGGGGATTTTAACCTTCTTTTAAAATAATAAAAGAAATTAGTCACTCATTTTCTGATGAGGACATCAATACCATTGTTACACCCACAGCCCCTGTTGCTATACATACTGGACCAATTACTAGAGCTCGCGCATGCCAATTGAATTATCAGGTACTTTTGTTTCTTGGTAATGATTCTAATTTTCATGAGAATATGATGCTGCCTAAATTGGATACATTTGTTTTGCTTACAAATGAAGGGCCTAGTTTGGACAAGAAAGATGAACCTTGGAGCAAGTTCAAGCATGGAGATGATGGCATGCGCAAGGGGATCAAGAACGGAGTTACAAGTGATGATTTCATGACTTTGAAGCCACCATAAGGAGTGCATGAAGCCTTGGAAGAAATATACAAGATGTCCCTTCATAAATTTCGTCCAGAGGCTATTCTAGTGATGCGTCACCTTATTATTGGGCCAGGCCCATGTATTTTCGAAATACTTAAGTATAGGCTATTTTAGAGTCCGTATGTGTGGGGAAACAAGAGTTAGGGTTGGTTTCGGACCCCTCCTCCAAGGGACACGAAATTCCCCCCTCTTCCTCCATATATACAACCCTTAGGGCGTCGTTTAGACTTTGGGTTTTGTTTAGATTAAAAGTTCGCCATAGCTGCAACTTCCCGTACTTCGTTTGTGTCCAACAACCAGACCAAGACGTCACAGAACCCCACCTTCATTAATAAAGTTTTCCTATTTTATTCACAATATCCAGATTGCAATCTTAGTTTCCTGCTTGTTCTTCGTTTGCTCGCAGGAAACAGACCCTCGTGGTCAGGTTGATCGTGCTCCGACGTGGTCAATAACCCCTCGGAAGTTGGTTTAGCGATTGCTAAGGCGCGATGTCTCGCACGTTCATAGTCGGATCGTGAAGGTCGACTCCCACTGAAAACGATAGCCACCATCTCATCGAAACATCGGGACACCTTTGCCTCTATCAAGTGGTATCAGATTTCCAGGTTGCTCGGTGGGACTTTACAGTTTTTCGTAGTTTAGATCGAGTCTATTCTTCATACCTACTGTCCACAAAAAAAGCCAAAGAAAATTTAGGCTAAGTTCATCATATCCGAACTAATCTGAGCCTTTGCATAGTCTTTTAGTATTTTGCTTTGTTGAATTTGTGGTTTCATCGTCGTGTCTAGTTGCTGGTCTTAGAGTCTAGTCTTTTAGAGTTTCGAGTTCTGGTCATAAGTTGTCACGCCGCCGCCGCACCATCATCATCTCCCATGCCATCTACCACCACCGCTTATCCGCCATCGATTCATCTCCATATACCATCACCAATTCGTATCCATATACCACCACCAATCCGTATCCATATACCACCACCAATCTGTATCCATATACCACCACCGCTGCCATATCCTACCACCATATATCCACCACCAATCCGAGTTCCTTTCATATTAGGTTTGTTTTCGAGATCCGTCTAATTTCCGATTCGTGTTTCCTTGCCTGAGTAGGTTTCGAAAAAAGAAGAAGAAGAAGAAAGAGTCTGGAGACCCCCGGGCAGTTTTTAGGCCAAAATTTTCACACGCAAAAATATTTTTTCCCTATCCTATTTTTAGGCTTTTCTGAGTCTTTTGAGCCACGTGTTATCATAGTGATTTTTTGTCGCTTTTTCGTTGTCGCTGCCCTGATTTCCGAAAAAATTCAAAAAAAATTAGTGCCCATCCTGTCAGTTTGACGAGGGAAGAGTTTTGAGACACTCGCCATTATAGTGATTTTTTGCAAAAAAAAGCGCAAAATAAAGAGGAGCGCCAAAAAAACAGAGCGAAAAAAAAGTTCCAGAGTGTGCTTTTCCCTTGTTTACGTGGAGCGCCATGATTTTGGTAGTGTTCTAGGCTCGCGTCTCTAGCACGGTCTAGCCTAGGACCAGCACAGTACCGTCGTTGAGCGTTTATTCAACTTTGCATCTCTGAATTGATTATTGCTGACCCTTTTTGCTACCATATTATAAGCCTTCCCAGCTCCACATACATCTACGTCGTGCGTTTGACTCTCCCTGGTAATCGCTCTATCCAAGCTTTGAGAGTTTTGACTACGACGGTTGCCGATCACCGCCTGCTGCTGGGTAAGAACTGGTAAGAATTTGAGATTTGCTTGACGGATTTGTGACACCCACCACCACCTCTTGTTAGTAGTCTGTAGGATCATATTCTTGTGTGTTTCTATTGCTGCTAACCATGGCAGGATCACAAGCCGACGAGACTGACTGGGAGAACATGACGAATAAGGAGTTGCATGATAAATTTCAGCAAATGATGAGTGGACAGGTGCAAGATGTGCTAAACAGATTTGAAGAGGCCATGGAAAAGATAGATGGCATGGAGAAGACGTTCGAAACAAAGCTCGATAACAAATTTAATGAATTGCTCGCGCGTCTTCCACCACCACCACCGGCTGCACCTAACGCACCTCTACATCAACAACAACAACGTCGCCTTCCAAATCAAGTGGGACAAGCACAGCGCGTTCCCAATGACCCTGGGCAAAATTCTGGTGCCACTGTTGATGCTTCTGTAGCTCCTGCTGCTACTGTAGAGGTGGAGGACCATTACGAGGATGAGGTTGATCAAAATCAGAACTACGTGCAACCACCAGAACCACCACCACCAGGTCGTCCTCAGGTATATCATCACAACGGTAGGCCTGCACCACCACGTGAGGTACGAGATCATGACCATCTTCCTAAACTAAAATTGAATATTCCACAATTTGAGGGTAGATATGTTCCTGATATATATCTTGCTTGGGAGTTAGAAACTAAACAACGTTTTACATGTTTACAATATCCTAAGGAGAGACGTGTTCCTGCTACTGTTTGTGCTTTCACTAGGTTCACATGTGTTTGGTGGTCTGAACATTATAGATTATATCATATTCCAACTACTTGGGCTGCTTTGAAAACTGCTGTGCGTACTCGTTGGGTTCCACCATATTATCAACGTGAATTACTTCAAAAATTACAGCGTTTAAGACAAGGAAAAAATTATGTAGAAGAATATTATCAGGAATTACAAACTGGCATGATTAGATGTGGTATTGTTGAGGAGAATGAAGCTATGCTTGCACGTTTTATGGGTGGATTAAATAGAGAGATTCAGACCATTCTAGAGTATAAGGAGTATACTAATATCACTCATTTATTCCATCTTGCTTGTAAAGCTGAACGTGAAGTGCAGGATCGACAGGCATTGGCGCGAACTAACTTTTCTTCAGGTTGATCTTCATCATGGACACCACATGGATCCTCTACTTCCACTGCACCAGCATCTCCATCAGGTGCCACCTCTAGCCGTGATACAAGAAAGCAGGCACAACCACCACTATCTGCCAAGAGCACACCTATCGGGCCTGCACAGAGCTCTTCTTCTTCCATGGCATCAACATGGCACACAAGTGATATTATTTTGTTGTCGTTGTAAGGGAAGAGTACATTTTGCGAGAGAATGCAAATCTCAGCGTGTGATGATTGCTACTGAGGATGGTGGGTATGAGTCTGCGAGTGACTATGATGAGGAGACTTTGGCTTTTATTACACATGAAGAACACGGCGGAGATGATTCTGATCATGAGACGCAATATATGGCTGTTGATGATGCTGACAGGTATGAATGTTTAGTTGCTCAACGTGTTTTGAGTGTGCAGGTTACACAAGCTGAGCAAAATCATAGGCGCAATTTGTTCCATACAAAGGGAGTTGTGAAGCAATGTTCTGTTCGCGTCATCATAGATGGAGGGAGCTGCAATAACTTGGCTGGCATGGAGATGGTGGAGAAGTTATCTCTCACCACAAGACCACATCCATATCCTTACTACATCCAATGGTTCAACAACAGCGGCAAGGTTAAGGTAACACGTATTTTTCGTGTGCATTTTAGTATCTCTACATATGTTGATTATGTTGATTGTGGTGTGGTACCTATGCAAGCATGTTCCTTATTACTTGGTAGACCATGGCAATTTGATAAAAATTCTGTACACCATGATAGAAACAATCAGTATACTCTTGTTCATAAGGATAAAAATATTGCTTTGCTTCCTATGACTCCTGATTCCATTTTGAAAGATGATATTAATAGAGCTAATAAAACAAAACAGGAGAAAATAAGAGTGAAAATCAGATTGTGGCAAAAGAATTTGAGCAACAAATGAAGCCTAATAATAAACTATCTAGTGTTGTTTCTGAAATTAAATTGAAAAATGCATGTTTACTTGCCACCAAATCTGATATTGATGATCTAGATTTTAGCAAATCTGTTTGCTATGCTTTTGTGTGCAAAGAGGCATTATTTTCATTCAAGGACGTGCCTTCCTCTTTGCCTCCTACTATCAATAACATTTTGCAGGAGTTCGTTCATGTCTTTCCACAAGACGTGCCACCGGGATTACCACCTATTCGAGGGATTGAGCATCAAATTGACTTAATTCCCGGTGCATCATTACCCAACCATGCACCATACCATACCAATCCAGAGGAGATGAAGGAGATTATGCGTCAAGTACAAGAGCTGCTCGACAAAGGTTATATACATGAATCTCTTAGTCCTTGTGTTGTTCCTATTATACTAGTTCCTAAAAAGGATGGTACATTGCGTATGTGTGTTGATTGTAGAGGCATTAATAATATTACTATTCGTTATCGTCATCCTATTCCTAGGCTAGATGATATGCTGGATGAATTGAGTGGCTCTACAATATTCTCCAAAGTTAATTTGCGTAGTGGATACCATCAAATCCGTATGAAATTGGGAGATGAATGGAAAACAACATTTAAAACTAAGTTTGGATTATATGAGTGGTTAGTCATGCCTTTTGGGTGAACTAATGCACCTAGTACTTTCATGAGATTACTGAACGAAGTTTACGTGCTTTCATTGGACGATTTGTGGTAGTTTACTTTGATGACATATTGATTTATAGAAAATCTTTGGAGGAACATTTGGAACATTTACGTGATGTTTTTATTGCTCTACGTGATGCATGTTTGTTTGGTAACCTTGGAAAGTGCACCTTTTGCACCGACCGAGTATCTTTTCTTGGCTATGTTGTTACTCCACAGGGAATTGAAGTTGATAAAGCTAAGATTGAAGCTATTGAGAGTTGGCCGCAGCCCAAAACGGTCACACAAGTGAGGAGTTTCCTTGGCCTCGCTAGTTTCTATAGGCGCTTTGTGAGAGATTTCAGCACCATTGTTGCACCTCTCAATGAGCTTACAAAGAAGGATGTGCCTTTTGTTTGGGGTACCGCACAGGAAGAAGCCTTCACGGTACTGAAAGATAAGTTGACACATGCTCCTTTACTCCAACTTCCTGATTTTAATAAGACCTTTGAGCTTGAATGTGATGCTAGTGGAATTGGATTAGGAGGTGTGTTATTACAAGATGGCAAACCTATTGCATACTTTTCTGAAAAATTGAGTGGGCCTAGTCTGAACTATTCTACTTATGATAAAGAATTGTATGCTCTTGTTTGGACCTTAGAAACATGGCAACATTATTCATGGCCCAAGGAATTTGTTATACATTCTGATCATGAATCTTTGAAACACATTAAAAGTCAAGCAAAACTGAACCGTAGACATGCTAAATGGGTTGAATTCATTGAGACTTTCCCTTATGTCATTAAACACAAGAAGGGTAAAGAAAATGTTATTGCTGATGCCTTGTCTCGTCGTTATACTATGCTTTCACAACTTGACTTTAAAATATTTGGTTTGGAGACCATCAAAGATCAATATGTGCATGATGCTTAATTTAAAGATGTATTGCATAATTCTAAGGAAGGGAGAACTTGGAACAAGTTCGACCTTAACGATGGATTTGTGTTTTGTGCTAACAAGTTATGCATTCCAGCTAGCTCCGTTCGTATTTTGTTGTTGCAGGAGGCGCATGGAGGAGGATTAATGGGACACTTTGGCATCCAGAAGACGGAGGATATACTTGCCACACATTTCTTTTGGCCAAAGATGAGACGGGATGTTGAGCGTTTTGTTGCTCGCTGCACTACATGTCAAAAAGCTAAGTCACGACTCAATCCTCATGGTTTATATATGCCTTTGCCTGTACCTAATGTTCCTTGGGAGGATATATCTATGGACTTTGTTTTAGGTTTACCTTGAACAAAGAAGGGGAGGGATAGAATATTTGTTGTCGTGGATAGGTTCTCGAAAATGGCACACTTTATACCATGTCATAAAAGCGATGATGTTGTTAATGTTGCTGATTTGTTCTTTCGTAAAGTTATTCGCTTGCATGGTGTGCCAAATACTATTGTTTCAGATCGTGATACTAAATTTCTTAGCCACTTTTGGAGATGTTTATGGGCTAAGTTGGGGACTAAACTGCTTTTTAGTACTACTTGTCACCCCCAAACTGATGGACAAACTGAAGTAGTCAATAGAACATTGTCTACTATGCTTAGGGCTGTTTTGAAGAATAATAAGAAAATGTGGGAAGAATGCTTGCCTCATATTGAATTTTCTTATAATCGTTCATTGCATTCTACTACTAAGATGTGCCCTTTTGAAATTGTGTATGGTTTCCTACCTCATGCACCTATTGATTTGTTGCCTCTTCCATCTTCGGAGAAGGTTAATTTTGATGCTAAAGAACGTGCTGAATTGATTTTAAAAATGCATGAGTTAACTAAGGAAAACATTGAGCGTATGAATGCTAAATATAAACTTGCTGGAGATAAGGGTAGAAAACATGTTGTGTTTGCACCTGGAGATCTTGTTTGGTTACATTTGTGTAAGGATAGATTTCCTAATTTGCGCAAATCAAAGCTAATGCCATGTGTTGCTGGTCCTTTTAAGGTGTTAGAGAAAATAAATGATAATGCATATAAACTTGAGCTGCCTGTAGATTTTGGGGTTAGTCCCACTTTTAACATTGCAGATTTGAAGCCTTATTTGGGTGAGGAGGATGAGCTTTCGTCGAGGACGACTTCATTTCAAGAAGGGGAGGATGATGAGGACATCAATACCATTGTTACACCCACAGCCCCTGCTACTATACATACTGGACCAATTACTAGGGCTCGCGCACGCCAATTGAATTATCAGGTACTTTTGTTTCTTGGTAACGATTCTAATGTTCATGAGAATATGATGCTGCCTAAATTGGATACATTTGTTATGCTTACAAATGAAGGGCCTAGTTTGGACAAGAAAGATGAACCTTGGAGCAAGTTCAAACATGGAGATGATGGCATGCTCAAGGGGATCAAGAACGGAGTTACAAGTGATGATTTTAGGACTTTGAAGCCACCATAAGGAGTGCATGAAGCCTTGGACGAAATATACAAGATGTCACTTCATAAATTTCGTCCAGAGGCTATTCTAGGTGTTGTGTCACCTTATTATTGGGCCAGGCCCATGTATTTTCGAAATACTTAAGTATATGCTATTTTTAGAGTCCGTATGTGTGGGGAAACAAGAGTTAGGGTTGGTTTCGGACCCCTCCTCCAAGGGCCACGAAATTCCCCACTCTTCCTCCATATATACAGCCCTTAGGGCGTCGTTTAGACTTCGGGTTTTGTTTAGATTAAAAATTTGCCATAGCTGCAACTTCCCGTACTTCGTTTGTGTCCAACAACCAGACCAAGACGTACAGAACCCTACCTTCATTAATAAAGCTTTCCTCTTTTATTCGTAATATCCAGATTGCAATCTCAGTTTATTGCTTGTTCTTCGTTTTCTCATAGGAAACAGACCCTCGTGATCAGGTTGATCGTGCTCCGGCGTGGTCAATAACCCCTCGGAAATTGGTTTAGCGATTGCTAAGGCATGACGTCTTGCACGTTCGTAGTCGGATCTTCAAGGTCGACTCCCACTGAAAACGATAGCCACCATCTCATCGAAACATCGGGATACCTTTGCCTCTATCATTTTCGTTATTGCGTCACATGGGCAGTAATGATTGGCCAAATAAGATGCGTGAAGTCGTAGACTTAGATTGGTAAACCGATCGCTTGTAAGTACCAAAAATTTGCTAAACCGACTGCTGACTGTTGTTACCTTTTTCAACTTGCAAGGCATATCAGCGAGGAGAAATAAGCCAAGACGTGGCGAAGAATGGTAAGAACACATCACTGCAAATTCTTAGCCCCACTGATATTGAAAACGGAACTGAAATTGGATGGTCCATGTTAGAATAAATCCGAGGCACTTCGTCGATTATCCGAAGATCAAGCAATCACACAAGAACGACACTGAGATTTGTTAACGAGGTTTACCTATATGGCTACATCCCCGGGGCCTGACTACGGGCGCTCCTCCCCGTGACACCGTCACAATACCACACACCGGCCACCCGGGCGCCGGCACACACCGCCGGCTCCCCCTGTGTACCTGTGCTATTATGTTGCCATAGGTTACATCATGTGTCTACCCCCGCTATATAAGAGAGGTCTAGGATACGAGTGTCCTACTAGGACACGACTCCACATCCTATGTAAACACAAAACAATTCATAGTCCAACTGTAACCTACCTTGTACACTATATTCGACACAACTCTAACAAACTCCACCTTGGCGAATATTCTTCACCTCCTTGAATTCGCAATGCGTCAAACTTCCATGTACATTGGACTTGAGCTTATCCCATGAGGACCGCTACTACTCCAAAGACTCCATATGACTCCACCTGCAACTTGTAGTCCCTTCTTTTCTTGACCACATTCATCACTCGAGCAAAATTAAGTTCCTTGTTACTCTAGTTTGTGCTCCGAAATTCCAGAGTATCCATCAACGCCATCACACACCGATCACTGACCTGTGTGACAGTGAACAACTCACATATTGGTGTCACATATAAGAGTTACCTGAACTCAACATCACCGCTCCTTTCTTGAATGCCTGTCTGAAACTTGAAGGAATTTCACCATTGCTTTTAGTCATCCCGAGTCAAATTCACAGTTGTCTCATCACATATATGACCACCAGAGCCCTGGCCCGTCTCCATGTCCCGTGCACACCGCACGCCTCACCGCTATTACCACGTTGAGCTTCTACTGTCCCGGTCGAGTCTCAAGGGTCTCGAACCCACACCACTCAACCCCACTGCAAAGTACCATCGATCATCATAGACCGATGACGAGTTTCACACTTCCATCAGACCATTGGGCTCCAGTCCGAACTACATGTCACTCGCTTTTCCCCGCTGAATAGGCTTCGATTATCTGGATCCTTACACCGTAGCCCCTCAATCCAGCTCCACCTTCAACATGACTCCATGGTAGATGATCAGTCCATCCTCACGCCCTGTCGACTTCAAGCGCTCATGTGCACTGTCTTGAATCAACCCCACGCCATAGCCTTGCCGAAGCCACACAAGCACTCGGGCTCGTGCCACGTGTTTCCACGTCCAGAAGTTGGTCACCATTAGCATCACGCTCATATGTCGTTTTCACCGATCCCACCACCGTCTTCTGTTCCAATGACTCACGTCGATCCGTCAGACTATCCAGTCCAACCCTGCCGAACTTGTCCGACTACATGACACGCTCGAGGCTCCCAAATCGTCTTTCAAGAATTTCCATCCATCACATGATAATTTCATCTTAGCTAACATGACTTCCCGCAACGCCTTCAAGCATCCCCATTGTGCCAACAAATCTTTCACCCTTGTCTGCCATAACCCAAGGTTTTCAGTTCCGTGAACTTCTCTACCTCAAACCTGGTACCCGTTGGCGCCATGGTTCTTTATACGGCTGACCCTGCGAAAAAATATCCGAACTCTCTTCTCACACAATTCCCAAGTACACGAGGTTGTACTACTAGCAAATTCCAACCAAAATCCTTTCTGGTCTTCACGTGTGTAGCTCTCCCTGGCACAAAATACTAATGCTAAGCTTTGCTTCGCCTTCTGCTATTTCTAATGGATGCCAACGTGAATACGTGATGGATTTGTTTTTCCTCGCCGAATTGATCTGCCTATCTCCGTGTCACGTGGAGACTCGGTCTCCCTTTTGGTCCAAACAAATCCCTTGTGTATGCTCAACTCACACTGCTCCTCCGATTGTTGGTTGTCCCACCCGTCGTCTTGCCCGCGCTTCCACAAAGGCCCAGCCCGCACGATGCTCGTGCCATAGGCCACTGCCACCTGGGAGACATAGCCCTTAGACAGCCCCGTCTGGGCCTTGATCGCTGCTGCTGCCTGCGCTCGTGCAAGCTGCACGCGTACTGTCGCGACAACGATCCGATCTCGACGAGACTTTGTCCAGAACACCCAGCCGCTAGCTTTGATTGCTACTCCCTTCGAGTGCTGCTTCCAGTGCAAATTACACGATCGCGATCGTTAGCACCACCAACGGGAACAACCAGCCAACGAGTTATTCTCTAGATCAACAACCACGGCCTTGTTCGAACCTTGCTCATGATACCACTTGTTATAATAAATCCGAGGCACTCCGTCGATCATCCGAGGATCAAGCAATCACACGAGCACAACACTGAGATTTGTTAACGAGGTTCACCGAGATGGCTACATCCCCGGGGCCTGACTATGGGCGCTCCTCCCCGTGACACCGTCACAATACCGCACACCAGCCACCCGGGCGCCGGCACACGCCGCCAGCTCCCCCTGCGTACCTGTGATATTATGTTGGCATATGTTACATTGTGTGTCTAACCCCGCTATATAAGAGAGGTCTAGGATACGAGTGTCCTACTAGGACACAACTCCCCATCCTAAAACAACTCATAGTCCAACTGTAACCTACCTTGTACACTATATTCGACACAACTCTAACAGTCCAACATAGGAATTCTGGATTTAATCATCCAACTTTCATTTGAAATACGAGTTTTGGTAATTCAGCTTCTCAAGTAGTTTACCTCACCACTAGCAGAGCATGAAGTTTGATGTAAGCTATAGAGCCATGGTATAAGCCTGGTAGGCAACAACAGTTCTTTGGCTTGGACATAGAAGGATGGCCATTTCATCACTTCTCATGCTTGTCACATGAAATATGTGGAATGAAAAAAACGCAAGTATTTTTCGAAACAAGTCCACTATGCCTACTATTCTGGTCGACAACACCAAATTGGAGGCAAGGAATTGGGTCCTTGCAGGACGAAACATTTGTGCTCTTTGATGCCGTGAAAGTAGTCTTTTTTCTCATTCATTTGTTGAGGCGTAATGGACATTGTCCAATTTTGTTAGCCTCCCCTTCTGTATTAGTGAGACGAGGCAAAACCTTTGCCTCCGTTTTTTAAAAGAAAAGAAAAGGCTACAGAGTCCAGGTCGCGCCAAAAGATCTTCTCCTCTATTCCTTTCTTCTTTTTCCCTTTTTATTTCTTCTTCGTCTTCTTATTCTCCTCTTTTTTCTTCGATCTTCTCCTCTATTCCTTTCTTCTTCTCCTCTTTTTATTTATTCTTCGTCTTCTTATTTTTTATCGGGTATGTCGTTGTCGATATACCCCCTCCCGATAACATCAACACGAGGGGGGTCGATATACCCCTCCCCGATAAAATTATTTTCCAATGTATGTATGTCGTCGTTGTCGATATAACCCCCTCCCGGATAACTTCGACATGAGGGGCGGTCAATATATATACCCCCTCTCGACCATGATAACTTATACCATGGGAGCACCCCCCCCCCCCCGGCCCTCTCGCTCGACCAAAACTCTCGAGGACACCCAAACCCTAGAAAAAAACGATGTCGGTCTCCTACCCCCTCCTGCCGCGCCCCTACCCGACAAACTCTCTCGAGGCCACCCAAATTTACCAAGTTAAAATAGCGTTGTCGTCGAGGCCACCCCAAACCCTTGACGCATTATCGAGGCCACCCCAAACCCTTGAAGCGTTGTCGAGGCCACCCCAAACCCTAGAGAAGCGTCGAGCCACTAATATGATTCCTTATTGTGATTAGCTAACTAGTTCTACGTTTGCCACTAATATATCCATCTGTCATGTTTGAATAATAATTGACATGTTGTAAATATTTGCAGAAACTATGGAGCACCCCCGAGACGAAGCAACAGAAGCGGTGTTGGGGGACATAATCGCAGCCGGAAATGATGTCGTCTTGTCGTTTCTCAGCGACACCGATGGTCTGGAAGGACAGGGTGAAGAAGCAGGCTACGGTGGTCGAACAATGGAGGAGGAAGGACATGATTATGATGGCTCCGGTGACCGAATGCCGGTGGAAGAAGGACATCATGATGACGGCTCCGGTGACCGAACGGAGTCCGACCAGGTATATATATTAATTAAGCATTTGCTGACTATAGCTAATTGATACATTAATTGCTTTTGGTATGTACACATATTAATTAATAACTCTCGTATTTCTTCTTTTTTCTAGCCCTCCAGATCAAGCACAACTTCGGTAAAGAGGCGAGGCCTGAAGAAAAAGTTATGCTCGGATGAAAGGTTTGAGATCACAGCAATCGCGCGCGATGGCCAACCGATTGAACCCATCCAGACAAAGGAAGCATTTGCTGCTCAGTGCGGGGTTCTTGTTAGGGACAAGATCCCGATCAGCATCCACCAATGGTATAAGACGGCTAAAGATGACCCTGAGGTGTCTTATGTCAACAATATGCAGAAAGATGATCTTTGGACCACGATGAAGGCAAATTTCACCCTACCGCCAGGGGAGGATCCGGAGAAGCTAGTTAAAGAGCAATCGATCAAGTCTCATGCGCTTAAGAAGATGGAAGAACTATTCAGGAGGTGGAAGAATGAGCTGAAAACAATATTTGTCGACAAAGAAGAGACACCAGAATTCACCGGCCGGTATGAGAAGATTAGAGATCACTGGGACGAATTTGTGGCCCACAAGACATCAGACAAGAGTAAGAAGATGTCAGCGACAAACAAGATAAATGCTGCGAAGAAGAAGCTTCACCATCGCATGGGGTTAGGTGGCTACCTCAAAGCCCGGCCGTTGTGGGCCAAGGTTGAGAATGACCTGGTTGATAAAGGGGTCGAACCAGAGACATTGAACTGGCCAGACCATTGCCGGACTTGGTTCTTCGGGGTTGACGGAACCTTGGACCCTGTATCAGGGAAGTGCCGTTGGACAAATGAGCAACTGTGAATACCCGTCATGAAGCTTCGGTAGTATATCGATGCAGCGCAGCAAGGGACGTTCGTTCCAGACAGAGAGAACGACGAGCTCACAATGGCCCTCGGGAATCCTGAGCACCCTGGACAGACACGAGGCATGCCAGGCTCCGTTTCGTGGAAGGTTGGGTTTCCGGACGCAGACGGTTACAAATGCCAGGAGATGAGGAAGAAACTGGAGCAGACCCAAATGCAGGCGCTGCATGCAAGGGTACAAGCGATAGAGGAATGAGAAGCAGATGGCAGCAAGCGACCTGCCGAAGCTTCCCCCGAAGCTACCCCGCCATCTCAGCGGAGAAGCAGCGTGGCTTCCACCGAGCTGCTTCAGCTGGAGCCTGTCTTCATGGCTCCTGCTAGCTACCCCGTGGATGCTATCACGGAGTCTCAACATTGCTACCTTATGACGCAATGGATGAAATTGAAAGTCAAGGCGGCTGTTGGCTTTGTTGCACCTCCTAAACCTGGCGCAACTTTTCACTGCCGGCCGATTCCAGAAGGATATGCTAGGGTAATGGTGGATGAAATAACTGGTGGATTTGAGGACCTCGAGTTTGACCACCCTACGAGTGAAGGGGGGACTGGGCTGGGTTCTTCTCTGAAGACTCCATGCCTATGGCGGAAGGAGCTCATCAACCTTCCAAACTGGACGCCTCAGCCTCCTCCTCCACCTCCGGCGAGTCAGGGCACTCCGCCTCCTCCTCCGCCTCCTCCTCCGGCAAGTGATCAGGGCACTCAGCCTCCTTCTTCGGTGCGTGGCGGCACTCTGCCTCCTTCTCCGCCTGCGCCGGCGCACCCGAGCAGCCAGCCTTCTCCGCCTCGCCAGCAAGGGCGGAAGAGACCCACCGCCGCTCTGGCTGCTCCGGCCTGTCGTAGTCCTTCTCCTCCACCTCGTAAGCAACAAAAGAAGGCAGCCGCAGCCGCTCCGTCTGCTCCAGCGTCTAGCAGTACAGCCAGAGGCGGGAGGCAATACAGATTCGGTCCATCTCTCAAGCCTCTAGAGAAGTTACCATACGAGAGGACTGCAGAGGAAACCACGAAGATCGTGGAAACCAAAGTGAAGGACTTCTTTGATGGGGTGAAAGTAAAGAAACATTCACCTCCGGAGGAGAAGATAGATTCAGTGAAATTAAAGCGCACTATCAATGCCCTGAGGAAACCACCATGTCTCCGTCGAAAAAAAACTATGAGCGCATTACTGAAAAGGTATATATCGAAGCAGAGTGGTCGGGAAGTACTATCAGTGATCGAAGGTTAGCAGAACGCCGAGCTGGGAAAAAATTCCCAGCTCGGCGAACAAGCGAACCAATCGTGCCCCTCGCTCAAGGTGTCTAGCGATATCGTCGCTACTGATCAGAGGATGGTGCCCGGTTATACCAATCTTGAAGATTACCTGCCCGACGATGTACATTATGAATTCTTGGAGGTGGACGAAGACAAATACCACTACGGGAAGCCTCTCGTCAAAGATGAAAAATCTCTAGCAACGATGATGCGAAGATTGCATGATTGGTACGTGAAACAAGCAGAGAGTCTGGGGGGACGAATACTTTGACGCTGAGAGTTAAAGAGGAGCACGACCTCGTTGGAATTGATCTGTTGTCTATTCCATTTGAGGAGTTCTTCTAGTTTTTTTAATCAAAAGGCCCTCGATAAATTAACTGTCACTTACTACTGTATGTTCGTACTACTCCTGTCATTAAGTCTCTATATATAGCTCAGCTCTTTCATTGCATGTATTTATAATTATCCTCATTATATTATGCAGATTGAAGATCGTCGAGTGCAGAGAAGCAGAAATATATGATATTGGGTTCATTAACACAAATCTCATAGATGAATATGTTGTTAAAAAGAATGCCAAAGAAGCCGAGGCCAACTTGCTCAAATCTTTGGTAATAAATCAAAACAAAGATAAAATACTCTTTCCTTACAACGTCAAGTGAGTGTTATTGTCTTGTGCATATTCGGTTTCCCTTATTACTTGAGGTTATAGTAATGTAATTAATTGATGAGTTATGCATGCATGCGCAGTTTCCACTATATTCCCATGGAGATTAAGCTTGAGCAGGGACTAGTAATCGTCTTAGACTCGAGACGAAAAGATCCCAAAACCTATGCGGACATGACTAAAATTCTCAACAAGTAAGTTCAATCGATCATTATCGCACCATATCGGCAACTTTTTGTTCATTTCCTGATATCTCAAGTAATAATTATTATCTTTGTCTTGCAGGGTTTGGAAAAAGTTCACCACAGAAGCTCCGGCACTGCCAAAGGAGCTGCGATATACATAACCGAAAGCAAGTACTAGTAGCTAGCTACTTCCGCGCATCTCCCGTTGATTCTAGCTACTTTCATCAATGCCATTTATAATGCTTCATTATCAGTTTGATTGACCTCTATTTCTCGTAAAGTGCTTGTGGCAGGAATAAGGGATGATTACTGTGGATACTGCGTGTGCGAGTTCATCTACAACGCGACTTGCAAAAATAAGCGGGGCTACTCTCAAAGACAATTTGATGTGCGTAAGCAATAATATTCACAATTTCATTTTATTACACCATCATTTCTGTTGAGTTTCATTCATATATATGTATTAACCCCCTTCTTCAAATTAGACGTGGCGGATGCGGAATGAATTCCTACCAGAAGATCACATGAAAGCAATTCAAGAGGAATTGGCGGGATTCTTTTTTGACCACGTCATCAATAAAGCCGGTGAATATCATGTTGAAGCTGAGTTCTTATATAATTAGGGGAGATTATATTGTAAGAGATCTTAATATTGTATATATGTAGCCAGTAGCGTCGGATAGATATACGAAAAATTGTTGTTCGCGCAATCTCTCGGAGAAGTAGAGGTCGATATCACTTCTCTCGATATGCATGACGAACTTCTGCACTTAATGGTTTCCTTCATTTGCTTACTAGCTAGCGTGTCGAGGGCCTCTCTATACGTATAGTACGTAGTGTCGACCAAGCACGGAGATAAGAGAGGACACTTCTCTCTATTAATTAATTAGCTACCTAACACAATATATGAAACACCTTAATTAACCATACAAAACCCCCCAAATCCCCCATCCCCCTTTCAAAAAAACAAAAATCCTAGCCCTTGAAAAGCTGACGCGTGGATGCCTTTAAGTCCCGGTTGGTGCCACCAATGGGGACCAAAGGCCCTCCTGCCTGGGTTCGCCGCAGCGGCCACGTGAAGGCCCATCTGTCCCGGTTCCTATAAGAACCGAGACTAAAGGTCAAGGGCTTTAGTAATGACCATTTAGTCCCGGTTCCTAAACCGGGACAGATGGGCCTTACGAATCGGGAGAAATGGCCCTTTTTCTGCTAGTGAGACTAAACCAGCTTCTAAATTGCACAAAAGTGAGCTGACAAGTGCCAGATTAAGCCTGGCAAAAAAAGAGGTTTCAGTATCCAGGCACGCTGGTTTATAGGCTGAAACCATGTGTAAACAAATTGTATGTGGCAACTGCAAAATGTGCAGAACATATATTCAGAAACAAAGTTCATCAAATGGTTTCTCTGATCCTTCTTCAGGAACTGTATGTTATATGATCTGTCAATCACCCGGGTTGTAGAAATTAATGGATACAGTCATACAGGAGTATGATGATCTCTTTGTAAAGATCGCTTATTTACTGGACTTCGCCAAATAAGTAAAGCAGCAACCACCACCAAAGTACAATATTAATCACATACACTCAAACTTGCATCTTCAGTAGTAGTAGATCAGTGAACAACAAGCTCATCACTGTCACTCACGGGAAGACTTTTTAACTATATACTCTTGAATACTTGAGTTTTCCATGGAAGTGAGATCAGTGGTGTCCATTTACAAAGCCACCGCCGGAGCCGTAACTGTATCCAGAGCCAGACCCAGAGCCATAGCCAGAGCCTCCACCTTGACCACCTCCGCCGCCGCCTCCATATCCTCCACCATATCCACTGCCAGACCCGGAACCGTAGCCTGAGCCCCCGCCAGACCCACCACCTTGTCCGCCACCGCCACCACCTCCGTGCCCGCCACCACCACCACTAGCACCACCGCCATAGCCAGAACCCTCACCGGACCCATGCCCATAGCCTGCACCACCGCCACCTTGGCCACCACCGCGTCCTCCGCCACTGCCGCCACCGTACCCACCGGCGCCGCTCCCGTAGTCAGAGCCCTCCCCAGACCCATACCCAGAACCGGCGCCTCCACCCTCACCTCCACCGCCTCCACCGCCACCACCATGGCCGTATCCACCACCGCTAATACCTCCTCCACTTCCAACACCCTCGCCATACCCAGAACCAGACCCTGATCCACCATAGCCAGCACCACCACCTCCACCGCTGCCTCCACCACCGCCTCCTCCGCCAGGACCGTATCCCAGGAGGATTCGAGCGTTGGTGCTCGTGCCTATGCTAAGGAGGACAAGAACGACAATGGCCAAATGCTTGATGGTAGCCATCTTCGAGATGCTTGCCGACTGGTAGCTCGGTTCAGGTATACTTGGCTGGTCTGTGAGTGTTCTAGAGCTGCCGTATTTATAGGGCGCAATCGTGCATGGCCTGGTAGCTCGAGATCAATCGTGCATGAACTGTGCACGTAGACTTATGGAATTAACTGGACGCTCTGGATACGTGTGAAACCAGGACCAGGGGAAAGCGCAGTACTAGTGTTAGTGGTTGTATGTTGCCTTCTTTGGCACTTAGAGAAAGGAATAGGTCGGTGTGTGATGTTACAGATTTTCTTTTCTTCGCAGAACTTCTCTACTCCTCTGTTTCTAAATATATGTCGTTTTAGAGATTTTAATATAAACTACTTACAGAACAAAATGAGTGAATCTACGCTCTAATATATATATATGGCCGGTCTATTCTGATAATATTATCAGAATAACTATTCTGATAACACTTCCGCACTGCACGCTCAACGCAAGTGCACGTCATTGTTTGAACTAAGTGTGCTGCAGTACTGAGGCGAGTGAACTTCCCGTGGCAAAAAACTGCACGCAGTGTTTTTTCTGGTACTGTTTTCTCTCTAGTTTTTTAACCGTTTGTCGGAACGAGGCGTGTAATATATCATTGAAAAGCTATGGATTAGGCACAACTTCTCCATGTTGAACACTTTTCGAGATTCCTCACGGTTTAAGAGCAGATTTGAAAATGGGGCAGCCCACAACGAGTGGCAGCGAGCGTTTTTTCACATTTTTTTTCTAAACCGCTTGTCGGAATGAAGCAAATGATACACCATTGGATAGATATCGTCGAGGCGCATCTTTTTCATATCTATTTCTTTCTCTAATTCCTTACGGTTTAAGAGCAGTTTCAAATTTACTAAATCGCGGAATTCTGTTCTTTTGAAAAAATTTCAATTTTCGGTACTGTTTTTGCTCTAGTTTTTTAACTGTTTGTCGAAACGAGGCGTGTAATATGTCGTTGGAAAGCTATGGACAAGGCGCAACTTTCACATGTAGAAATAGTTTTAAGATTCCTTATAGTTTTAAGTTAATTTTGAAAATCATGTGGCAGACGACAAGTGGCAGCAGCCGTTTTTCGTGAAATTTTTACAAACCGGTCGTTGAAATGATTCAAATGATATGCCGTTGGAAAGATATCGACGAGGCGCAACTTTTTTCATGTAGAACACTCTCTCTAATTCCTTACGATTTAATAGCAGTTTTAAATTTACCAAAATGCGGACACTGTTTTTCGCGACAACCAAATCGACGTGGGTACTTCATCCGACTGAAAACCGCACTGCATCGGACGGAAAACCGCACTGCATCAGACGGGCAACAAAACTGCATGGTTTCTTTTATTCGAACGTAATTTTTTCAAGGACGAGAAAGTAGAGTGCACTTCACGTCGGGTGTAAATGAACCACAACACTATCAAGAAGTGAACCACATTATTTTTTTCGCTTTCCATAACAAGTTTTTTGCACTTATTGGATGAACAACTTCACACGGCCTACCGCACTGCTTCAGATGAAAACCGCACTGCATCGGATGGGCAAGCGAGCTGCATAATTCCTTTTGTTGGACGTAAATTTTCTTCGAGTTTTTGTTGTCTTTGTTTCTAACGTTTTTGTGATTGAGAAGGACCGCAGAAATGATGGAAGGGAACCACGACATATATCCAAAGTGAACGTCGATGTTGAATGAAGTGAGTTGCATGTTTTTTTACATCATTGCCGTCTGCTCTGAACCATGGGAGTAGTGCACTGCACCGATAAAAGAAAACCTCTTCGTGGGACAAAAGTGAACCTCTTCGATAAAAAATCATACAAAAAAATTAGGCAGTAGAAAAATATTTTCACTGCAGCACACAACCATACGAACTGCATGGGCTACATCTGCCGTTGACCTGGTACTCTGCGCATTACATACAGGCATACATGTCTGCGACGGAGAAAAATCTATAAAAAATGACACCATACAGGCATATAGGTACACACTCACACACACATACATTGCCGTCCACTACGCCCAATTCAGCACTGAAGCACCATGAGCTATAAACTGCACTGCCAATGCATAACCAAAGCTGAATGTAATAACATTACTTGCACTCGAGAAACTTAGTCAGAATTTAATTTCTGAAGTTTCTTAACACACAGAAAACTCCAAACTACACTACATATCTGGAATGGGTAAAAACTCCAAAGTGCACGGCCACAGATCCGAGCTCTGAATCCGAGCTCAGGCATGTGGCCATGATGCCGCCGCTGTGGAGGGGTGGTGTCGCTGCTCTTCCATCGGGAGTCACCGGCGAACTGCACGGCCACGACGAGCGTACTGCATGACCGTTATGTATAGGGGTGGGGTTTGCTCTCACCGGTGTCAGGGAGCTGCACGTACCGTGTTGATGAACTGCACGGCCGCCCAGGGTGCACTGCACGGAGAGGGTGAGAGGAACTGTAGGTAGACACGTAGCGGGGGCCTCGTCGTCTCTTTCTAGAGGTCGTTGATGCCTAGCCAGCGATCTTGTGGCGAGATGGAGCCACGTGGGGGAGGGTGTGGCCGTTCGAGATCCCTCAGGACGCCTGGATCCATCGTCGGAGGGTCGTCAGATGTGGATGGACCTCCTACCACCACCTCACCGGTAGAAGCCCAGTGGAGCACCCCTTGATGTGATCTAGTGGCATGGGGATGAGGCTGCCAACCGGCGCGGTATTCGGCGAACTGCAGGTAGGGGAGGAGTTAGCTGCGGGGGTGACTGCCATGAACTGTAGGTAGGGGAGGAGTGAGCTGCGGGGGTGACTGCCGCTGCTAGGGGGAGGCGATGGCGGAGTGGGTGGGAGCACCTGATTTGGATCCGGAGGCAGGCGATGTGCATCCGGTCTCTTCGGCGTGGATCGTAGCGGCTCGATGGGGGTGGGGATGAGAGGATGGGGTGCTGAGGCGTCGGGCAGGAAGTGACTGCTGGGGCAGGGTGGGTCCTGGGCGGCGGAGGGAGGAGGAAGTTGGAGCTGGGGTGCTCTTGCTGCGCGATGAAGGTGGAACGGGGCGAGGTACCAGAGAGAAGAGAAAGGTGGGCATCAGGGGCGCTTTGCCGCCCATGGCGAGGTCGGGGTGGCCTACCTCGTCGTGAGGTGCAGGCGCGCGGGAGGGGGGTGCGGATGCCCGGGATGGCGCCTGCGGGGGGCATCGCGGCACGGTTTGACCAGGGCCGCCTGGATCCTTCACCGGAGCGCCGTCGGAGGAGAAGGTGGCGTGGATTGGAGCCGCGTCGCCTGGGAGGATGGGGTGGTCGGGGCGTCGTGGTGGTCGGAGCTCCGTAGTAGTTGGCGGCGTCGGGGGAGTGGGTCGTGGGTGAGGAAGAAGGTAGCCGGGATGGGGTGGGGGAGGTGCAAACGGATAAGGTTTGGACGTGGGGGTGGGGTGGATTTTGTTTTTGTTGGGGCGGTTCGGTTCGTAGGTGGACGCAGCCTGAGGTGTTAGCAGAATAAGCGAAAGTGTTATCAAAATATAAATAAAAGTTAGTACAAGGAAGTATTATCATGTGTCGTGTTAGTACAAGGAACACATCAAAAATATAAATAAAAGTTATATTCTAGTCTGTAGGTCATGATTACAAGCATAGGGCCGAGCGAAAAATGGGTCGCCGTCATTGCCTCTTCTTCACCAAAGCCGTGAAAAACTTATTGTAGTAGAAAATCGACGTGCTTCGCCTTCGATGAAGGAGGAGCAATAACAGCACCATGGATTCGGCTCATTCCTACGTAATCCTATAAGACCCACTAGAGACACATTTCCATACATTTTTTTTGACAATGCTAGACCCACCGTCGAAACGGGGGCCAGACAAAGAGAATCATATTTCCGCCGCAGTCTCCTTACAGGCGGCGTCGCGACGAATCACCTTTCGTGCTTTAAGCACGCTCGAAATTCTCAAGAATGGGAGAAACGGAAAGAAGGGGTGGACTGTGTAGGCCCATGCACGCTGAACCCCAAAGAAACGGTGCCGAACTCACTCACACTCGCAATCAACAGCAGTCATGCAAGGTGCGCTGCAGCTTGCGTGCATGTTTGGCCCGCGCCATACCTTGAAATGCAAGCGACCGGGCGAAGCTATGGATAGACGAGATAGGTCGGTTACGCGGGTGCGCGCGCGTTGTGGCTGTGGTTCGTTCGACCGAGTGCGGTCGTTAGGTGGGTCGGCGTGGTGCGATGGTGGCACGTCAAGCTAACCCACACGGTTGTCGTGGTGCAGCTGCATGTTCACCTACAGTACAGACACATGGCATCTTTTCCCGTCGTGGTACGTGCGGCATGCTGTAGTTTCAACCGCAAGTGCAAAGGCCTTCGCGACATGCTATAGTTTGAACGCATGCTAGATTAGCAATACAAGAGATGAGTGGGTGGACTGTTGAGCAAGTCGCCAAACCAAAAACTTTACCTTCGACGGAACTTGTATCTTCCACGGGGACGACCATCTCTTCTGTTAACTCGTATTTCTATGAACTAGCTGAACAGGAAAAAAAATAAACGAGATAAAATATTTGCCATTTTATTGATTAAGAAGAGAGTAGCCGGTTAATTAAACAAAAACCGGATGAAAACCTATATTACAAACTGGGCACACACAGACGACCTCTGGCCACAAACGCCAAACAGTCAACCGAAGCATCAAGGGTAAGGCAGCTCCGATTTTACTAACGAGCTTCACAAAAAAGTTACAAGCCTGGCACCGACCTAGCACAATTCAATATCCAGAGAGCACTGCGCGTTGAAAACTGCCCTTATGAAGTCATCGTTGCCATAGTGGCCCCACCGTCCGCAGCTCCGACTTCTCTACCAAAGTCAAAAATCAGCATAGGTGCACCTATTGGCGCATCGAACAGTCGACATCAGAAGGACAAATTGGGACTCGGCTCCGCTCACCACCGTAGTGCTCTAGTCGTTGCCACTCCCAAATGACCGTACTTTCAATGAATATGCATCACATTTTGGCTATCCACAAACACACTCTTAAATGCAGCCATTAATTAGTCTCTTGGATGTCATCGGTCATATATCATGGAAGTGATCTAGCATAAAAAATAATGGAACCATACATGCATGTCTGTGCTAGTTGTGCTAAATTTTCGTTTGGCCAAAAGGGGCTTATAGCAAGGAGACCTTTTGTTTTCATACCTCTTCATCTTATGTGCTGAAGCATTTTCTATTTTGCTCGCTAAAGTTGATCTGGAGGGCTCGTTGGAAGGTGTGAAAATCTATGAAGAGGCATCGAGAATAAACCCTCTTTTCTTCGTGGACGATTCGCTCATTGTGATGAAGGAAAATGTACAATCAACAAATAAGTTGCTGAAATTTTAGCCTCTACGAGCGGCACTTGAGATAGGAGATAAATAAAGCCAATTCGTTAGCTATGTTTAGTAAGGGGACGCCGTGTGGCAGGAAAACTTCAGTGCATGCAGTTCTCGGGTTTGCTCAGGAGTCCTGAAACCAGTGATATATCGGTCTCCCGGTGCATCTTGGTCAGTCAAGGAAATGGGAATATGAGTACTTAAAAGAGCATATTTGGATGAGGATTCAGGGTTGGAAGGAGAAGCTATTGTCGAAGGCAGGTAAGAGATTTTGATCAAGGCGGCAGCCCAAGCCCTCCCTACTTACGCTATGTCTTGTTTCAGTCTGACAAAATTATTGTGTGAGGAAATTAGCAAGCTCATATGCATATATTGGTGGAGTCGATAGCAGGATGAGAATAAATACCACAGGATTAGTTGGGAACCTATGACTAAGGCAAAGTGTGAGGGGGCATGGGGTTTAGATACTTGCACATTTTCGATCTAGGAATATTAGCAAGACAAAGTTGGCACTTGTTGCAGTCTCCAGATTCTCTTTGTGGCGTTGTCCTCAAAGCAAAGTATTTTCCAAACTGCACTATATTGGAAGTTGTACGAAACGGGTATGTCATATACATGGAGAAGCATATTGAGGGAACTTAATCTGACGAGAGAGCGTGTTATATGGCGTGTTCGGGACGGTGAATCTATACATGTATGGGGAGGTACAAGGAGGCTGGCTTTAGGTCGAACTACAATTATGGTTCAGCTGAATCCTCACTAACTTGGGGGGAGGGGCTTATGCCGGTTTTTGAATCAGAATTGGTAGCCAACACTCATCAGGTGTTTACCTCCTCGACAACGATGGGGTGTGGCTCCCCTCTTCATGACCAGGACAATGGTCCAAGACGGTGACTTGCTCCCCCATCCGTAGTCAGCTATGCCCCAACAGTCTTGATGACATGGCCAGGGACGCAACTGCAGACAACAACGACACCTATACTCGCCATCGCCTGCCTTAAGTGATGTCATGGCCTTGACCCCCCCTCGGGTAGCGGGGAAACCCTAGGTCTAGGCAGCAGTGACATCCCCTCCTTGGAGGGGTTGCCTGGGTGTGTATGGTGTCTAATGGAGCAGAGGTTGGTCTAGGTTGTTAAGACACCCAAACAACGTTCAAGCAAATGTATCATGCCTTACTTTCAATGGAATTATAGACCCACAAGTATACCTAGCCATGGGCCGGGCCGGGCTTGGGCTGGGCCTAAAAAAGCCGATGGCAGAAAACTGAGGCCCATGCCCTCCCAGGCCCTACCATCTGGCCTACTTTTCAAGCCCAAGCCCAGCCCATCTAGTAAAAAGCCCTGAAAAACCCTTAGGGTTTCGGGCCGTGGGACGGGCCTCTTCCTTAAAATGCCAATATATATGTCAAGCCCAAGCCCATCCAAGCCCGGCTGGTGGGCTCAAAACTTGGGCCCAAGCCCGGCCCATGGGCAAGCCCATCGGGCCTAGACCTTGGATTTTAGGGTCGGGCCTGGGTGGACCGTGGGCCGAAAGGGCCGGTGTCGGTTCTATATCCGGCATATATCGTAGTAGGGGCCCTAAGCTAGGCATCTTGGAGCGATGGTAACATGGATACGAGATTTTACCCAGGTTCAGGCCCTCTTGATGGAGGTAAAACCCTACGTCATGCTTCTGATTGTATTCATATCGGTGTAGTACAGAGTACATGTATCTACCACCAAATTGTTCTAATGAATATTAGATGTTGTCTATTGACTAGCCTGGCCTCGGTTTATATAACACACCAGAGGCCTAGGGTTTAGGAGAGTCCTCGTCTTGTGTGCCAAGTCTTGTGGGATCTCTCTTGTATGCGGCATGGGCTGCCCGAAGTGGCCCATGAGTGAACCGCCATGGGGTTCCTTGGCCCGATCCAGCTGGTCGGGAGATGACGTGGTGAGTACCCCCTAGTACAGGACACCATCAGTAGCCCCTTGAACCGGTCTTCAAGTTGGGGACGCTCCTCGATTCTTCCGAACTGTTCTTCATCTTCGGTCATCGGTCTTGGAAACTGATTCAACAAATCTTCTCATCTTCGATCTTGAGGATCTCCAAAGTGAATCCGAAGAGTTTACACGTTGGGTATCCGAGGAGCCCCTTTAAGTTATTGGCCTTTATCAATGCCTTGTTATTTTTTACGCCACACCTCGGGTATGAAGTTGTTCCCATGCGGCGGTGTCCTCTTGCGTCCGAGCTTCAACGCTGGACTGCATCCGAGCTCCAATGCCGGACTATATCCGAAGTCCAACACCGAACTGTATCCAGGTGTCATAGATCACCTTGGCTTGAAAACACTAGTAGAAAACAGGGCTTTGGTTTGGGCATGGCAAGCCCATTAGTCCCGGTTCAGTCACGAACCGGGACCCATGGGGGCATTCGTCCCGGTTCGTGAGCCCAGGGGGCCGGCCGGGGCCTCGTGGGCATTGGTCCCGGTTCATATGGACCCATTTGTCCCGGTTCTAGGCATGAACCGGGACCAATGGGCCTCGCTCCTGGCCCATAACCATTGTTCCCGGTTCTTGGCTTGAACTGGCACAGAAGGCCGGGCTTTAGTCCCGGTTCTAGCCACGAACCGGGACAAGTGAGTTGCCTATATATACCCCATCGCCGCAGCCCAGCACTCCACAGTGCTCTATTTTTTCTGGCCGGCGAGGAGAGGGCATTTGGGTGCTCTAGCTCACCTCCTATGCACATGAGGTGTTCGATGAAATGCCCGAGCCACACTAGTTAAGCTTTCTCCTGTCAAAGCTCGACCTCCAAGATCCATTTTCCCTTAGATTTGCATAGGTTTAGCGGTCCGTCACGTCCCGTCCCCGACTTCACCGCCATCGATCTCCCGCGCCGATCTCATCGCCGGTACCACCGTGGTGAGCCCCTTGTTCTTATCTTCTTTCTAAAAGAAAATAATTCTAACTTTAGATAGATACTTGTCTAATTTCTAACTTTTATTATTGCTTGTTATTATATAGTGCGATGGTTTTGGTATCTGCCCCCGTCGGCCCTCGTCCTGTCTATGATTCAGATGTGGTATATATTATCTTTTTATAACTATTTGGTTCATTTATTGTTTATGACAATTGTGCCGACCAATGTGATATAGATTTTATTTATCTAGGAGGTAGTTGAACCGGAAATTCCAACCGACCCTATTGTCGAGAGGTTAAATTTAGTTGAAGGAAAAAAAACAATTACTTGAAGGAAAAAATAAAAAATTGAGGAGGAGAAAATGATATTGGAGTTGCATGTTGCAGATGTCGTCGATGATCACAAGATCAAGATGGATGCAATGCGGTTGAAGATTAGAAAGATTAGAAAATATGCCATTCATACCGAGGCTTGGTATCATTATGCCGTTGTATCAATTTTTACCTTGGTTGTGATTATAATCGCATTTGTTGTTTCATTGAAAGGTTTTACATAGTTTCAATGTATGGTTGAACTAGATGCTCTAGAGAGCTATATGTTGTTCAATGAGAACTATGTATGTACTTTGCTTTTAATGTGATGATGAACTTCTATTAATTTGGTCACTTATCTATTCATGAGAGCTATATGCTGCCTTCAATTTCAGGGTCTTATAGCTCAAAATAATCAGTAAATGCATGAAAAATAACAAATGAAGTCAGAAAAGGGTTGAAAATTGATGATGTGGCTTTGAATGGTGCATTTTGAACACAGAAAAACTACGTAGTTCAAATAAGTTAAAAAAATGAAATCCCTTTGTAACAGACGAGTTTCCATATGAAACCCTGATACTTCGAAAGAGATTGTCCGTTTTGTACATGAAGTGCATCCAGTTTTTGCCGTAACCCTCTCTAATTTCTTGCACATGCTATATGGATGCAATGACGATACTAGGCCAACTTTCAACCTTTTCAGAGTTCATTTGAAATGCTTTTCAATTTCAGGGTCTTATAGCTCAAAATAATCAGTAAATGCATGAAAAATAACAAATGAAGTCTGAAAGGGTTGAAAATTGATGATGTGGCTTTGAATGGTGCATTTTGAACACAGAAAAACTATGGAGTTCAAATAAGTAAAAAATGAAATCCCTTTGTAACAGACGAATTTCCGTATGAAACCCTGATACTTCAAAAGAGATTGTCCGTTTTGTACATGAAGTGCATCCAGTTTTTGCCGTAACCCTCTATACTTTCTTGCACATGCTATGTGGATGAAATAATGATAGCAAAAAGAAAATTAACTAAAAAACTTTTATAAAACTCTAATAGCAAAAGGAATGAACTAAAAAGCTTTTATAAACCTCTAGTATTTTTTAAACTAAAATTATATAAAATTCATGCCACTGAAACTATCAAAGTATTTTCTGTTCAAAACATGAAAAGCAGAAAGAAACAAAATAAACTTTAATAAATAAGTAGAAACAAAATAAAATAAAATAAACTTTAATCAAATAAATAAGTAGAAACAAAATAAACTTTAATAAAGTAAATTAAATAAACTTTAATAAATAAGTAGAAACAAAATAAAATAAAATAAAATTTAATACAATAAATAAGTAGAAACAAAATAAAATAAAGAAGTAGAAACAAAATAAACTTTATAAAAGTAAAATAAATAAAAATAGCAACAGTAAGTTTTTTGTTGTAAGTAGAAACTAAATAAAATAAATAAAACAACAAAAAAATAAAAAAATTGCCACCTACTGGGCCACCACGGCCTGAATATGACTAGAAACCCAACCATGGGCCAGAATTCAGGCCCGTAGGAGGCCCAGTAGGCCCACAAGTAGATCGTGACAAATTAGGCCCGAAAGCTTGTAGTTGAGAGAAGCTCAAGAGGGTTGGCGCAGCAGCGCTTATAAACCACTCTCGAGCTCTCTCAACTAGCGAGGTGGGACTAAACTTTCGGCTGCGGCGCGGGCAGCACAGTGCCTTTGGTCTCGGTTGGTGCCACCAACCGGGACTAAAGTGGTGCATTGGTACCGGTTCGTGGCACCAACCAGGACCAATGTCCCCCCTTTAGTCCTGGTTGGTGCCACCAACCGGGACCAAAGGCCGCCGCTTCCCGCCCTTTGGGCTGGTGAAAAGAGACATTTGGTCCTGGTTGCTGGCACCAACCGAGACGAAGGGGGGCATTTGTCCCAGTTGGTGCCACGAACCGGGACTAATGCTTGGACTATATAAGAAACACTTGTGAAAATTTTCATTTCATCGCCATTTGCCCCCCCTGCCGATGACGCCGAGCTCATAGACGTCGTTAGGCTGCTCCACCTCGCCATCGCCGCTGCCGCTGCCAACGCCGTCGCCTCCTCGAGCCCTCGCCGTCCTCGTCGCCGGCATCCCCGAGCCCGCCGTCCTCGTCCCCGTCGCCGCGTGCCTCCCTGAGCCTAGCCTCCTCGTCCCTGTCGCCGGGTGCCGCCCCGAGACCGCCGTCCCCGTCACCGCGTGCCGCCCCGAGCCCGCCGTCCTCGTAATCGGACTCCTGCCATCGCCGCCCCCCTCGAAGTGAGCCCCCCTTCCCATGGTCCCGATCAAGCGCCGCTCTTGCGCCCGAGCGCCCGTTGCTCTCTGCCCTGCTCCATGGACGCCGCCGGCCCCGACGCATTGAAGAGCAGAAGGAGAGGAGAAGGAGAGGAGAGGAGAAGGAGTGGAGCAGTAGCAACATGATGTCTACTACACAACCTTCTTCTTGTAGACGTTGTTGGGCCTCCAAGTGCAGAGGTTTGTAGGACAGTAGCAAATTTCCCTCAAGTGGATGACCTAAGGTTTATCAATTCGTAGGAGGCGTAGGATGAAGATGGTCTCTCTCAAGCAACCCTGCAACCAAATAACAAAGAGTCTCTTGTGTCCCCAACACACCCAATACAATGGTAAATTGTATAGGTGCACTAGTTCGGCGAAGAGATGGTGATACAAGTGCAATATGGATGATAGATAAAGGTTTTTGTAATCTGAAAATATAAAAACAGCAAGGTAACTAATGATAAAAGTGAGCGTAAACGGTATTGCAATGCATTGAAACAAGGGCTAGAGTTCATACTTTCGCTAGTGCAAGTTCCCTCAACAATAATAACATAATTGGATCACATAACTATTCCTCAACATGCAACAAAGAGTCACTCCAAAGTCACTAATAGCGGAGAACAAACGAAGAGATTATGGTAGGGTACGAAACCACCTCATAGTTATTCTTTCCAATCAATCCGTTGGGCTATTCCTATAAGTGTCACAAACAGCCCTAGAGTTCGTACTAGAATAACACCTTAAGACACAAATCAATCAAAACCCTAATGTCACCTAGATACTCCAATGTCACCTCAAGTATCCGTGGGTACGATTATACGATATGCATCACATAATCTTAGATTCATCTATTCAACCAACACATAGGACCTCAAAGAGTGCCCCAAAGTTTCTACCGGAGAATCACGATGAAAACGTGTGCCAACCCCTATGCATAGGTTCATGGGCAGAACCCGCAAGTTGATCACCAAAACATACATCAAGTGAATCACGTGGTATCCCATTGTCACCACAGATACGCACGGCAAGACATACATCAAGTGTTCTCAAATCTTTAAAGAGTCAATCCGATAAGATAACTTCAAAGGGAAAACTCAATCCATTACAAGAGAGTAGAGGGGGGGAAGAAACATCATAGGATCCAAATATAATAGCAAAGCTCGCAATACATCAAGATCATACCACCTCAAGAACATGAGAGAGAGAGAGAGATCAAACACATAGCTACTGGTACATATCCTCAGCCCCGAGGGAGAACTACTCCCTCCTCGTCATGAAGAGCACCGGGATGATGAAGATGGCCACTGGAGAGGGATTGCCCCCTCAGGCAGGGTGCCATAACGGGTCTAAATTGGCTTTTGGTGGCTACGGAGGCTTCTGGCGGCGGAACTCCCGATCTATTATGCTCCCCGATCGTTTTAGGGTATATGGAGATATATAGGTGGAAGAAGTACGTTAGGGGAGCCACGAGGGGCCCACAAGGGTGGAGGGCGCGCCCAGGGGGTGGGCGCGCCCCCCTGCCTCATGGCTTCCTCGTTGCTTCCTTTACGTGGACTCCAAGTCTCCCGGGTTGCTTTCCTTCCAAAAATAAGTTCCGTGAAGTTTCAGGTCAATTGGACTCCGTTTGATTTTCCTTTTCTGCGATACTCTAAAACAAGTAAAAAACAGAAAATGGCATTGGGCTCTAGGTTAATAGGTTAGTCCCAAAAATCATATAAAATAGCATATAAATGCATATAAAACATCCAAGGATGATAATATAATAGCATGGAACAATCAAAAATTATAGATATGTTGGAGACGTATCAGCATCCCCAAGCTTAATTCCTGCTCGTCCTCGAGTAGGTAAATGATAAAAACGGAATTTTTGATGTGGAATGCTACCTAACATATTTCTCTAAGTAATTCTCTTTATTGTGGCCAGAATATTCAGATCCATAAGATTCAAGACAAAAGTTTAATATTGACATAAAAATAATAATACTTCAAGCATCCTAACTAAGCAATCATGTCTTCTCAAAATAACATGGCCAAAGAAAGCTATCCCTACAAAATCATATAGTCTGGCTATGCTCCATGTTCACCACACAAAGTATTTAAATCATGCACAACCCTGATAACAAACCAAGCAATTGTTTCATACTTTTGATGTTCTCAAACTTTTTCAATCTTCATGCAATACATGAGCGTGAGCCATGGACATAGCACTATAGGTGGAATAAAATGGTGGTTGTGGAGAAGACAAAAGGGATAAGATAGTCTCACATCAACTAGGCATACCAACGGGCTATGGAGATGCCCATCAATAGATATCAATGTGAGTGAGTAGGGATTGCCATGCAACGGATGCACTAGAGCTATAAGTGTATGAAATTTCAACAAAAGAAACTAGTGGGTGTGCATCCAACTTGCTTGCTCACGAAGACCTAGGGCATTTTGAGGAAGCCCATCATTGGAATATACAAGCCAAGTTCTATAATGAAAGATTCCCACTAGTATATGAAAGTGACAGCATAGGAAACTCTCTATCATGAAGATCATGGTGCTACTTTGAAGCACAAGTGTGGTAAAAGGATAGTAGCATTGTCCCTTCTCTATTTTTCTCTCATTTTTTTTATTTGGGCCTTCTCTTTTTTTATGGTCTCTTTTCTCTTTTTTTTATTTGGGCTTCTTTGGCCGCTTTTATTTTTAAATTTTTTAGTCCGGAGTCTCATCCCGACTTATGGGGGAATCATAGTCTCCATCATCCTTTCCTCACTAGGACAATGCTCTAATAATGATGATCATCACACTTTTATTTACTTACAACTCAAGAATTACAACTCGATACTTAGAACAAGATATGAATCTATATGAATGCCTCCGGCGGTGTACCGGGATGTGCAATGATGCATGAGTGACATGTATGAAAGAATTATGAACGGTGGCTTTGCCACAAATAGATGTCAACTACATGATCATGCAAAGCAATATGACAATGATGAAGCGTGCCATAATAAATGGAACGGTGGAAATTTGCATGGCAATATATCTCGGAATGGCTATGGAAATGCCATAATAGGTAGGTATGGTGGCTGTTTTCAGGAAGGTATATGGTGGGTTTAAGGTACTGGCGAAAGTTGTGCGGTACTACAGAGGCTAGCAATGGTGGAAGGGTGACAGTGCGTATAATCCATGGACTCAACATTAGTCATAAAGAACTCACATACTTATTGCAAAAATTTATTAGTTATCAAAACAAAGTACTATGCGCATGCTCCTAGGGGGACAGATTGGTAGGAAAAGACCATCTCTCGTCCCCGACCGCCACTCATAAGGAAGACAGTCAATAAATAAATCTTGCTCCGACTTCATCACATAACGGTTCGCCATACGTGCATGCTACGGGAATCACAAACTTCAACACAAGTATTTCTCAAATTCACAACTAATCAACTAGCATGACTCTAATATCACCATCTTCATGTCTCAAAACAATCATCAAGTATCAAACTTCTCATAGTATTCAATGCACTTTATATGAAAGTTTTTATTATACCCCTCTTGGATGCCCATCATATTAGGACTAGTTTCATAACCAAAGCAAACTACCATGTTGTTCTAAAGACTCTCAAAATAATATATGTGAAGCACGAGAGTTCATCTATTTCTTCAAAATAAAACCACCACCGTGCTCTAAAAGGATATAAGTGAAGCTCTAGAGCAAATGACAAACTACTCCGAAAGATATAAGTGAAGATCAATGAGTAGTCAAATGATTATGCAACTATATGAAGACTCTCTAACATTTAATAATTTCAGATCTTGGTATTTTATTCAAACAGCAAGCAAAGCAAAAGAAAATGACATTCTAAGAATGGAAAACATATGTGAAGAAGCAAAAACTTAGGATCAACCGAAACTAACCGATAGTTGTTGAAGAAGAAAGGTGGGATGCCAACCGGGGCATCCCCAAGATTAGAAGCTTGAGACTTCTTGAAATATTATCTTGGGATGCCTTGGTCATCCCGAAGCTTGAGATTTTGTGTCTCCTTAATTCCAATCATATCACGGTCTCCCTAAATCTCAAAAGCTTCATCCACACAAAACTCAACAAGGACTCGTGAGATAAGTTAGTATAAACCATTGCAAAAACCTTATCATACTCTAGTGTAGCAAATCACTAAAATTATTATTCAACATTGCATACTAAATGCCTCTGCATATTTAATAGTCCTATCCTTAAATAGAATCATTAAAGAAGCAAACATATGCATTTTTTCATAGCATTTTTTCCATTTATATATGTATGTGGCTATAGATGGATATATATGAGAAATGATGATCCATGGAAAAGTTTTATATATCTAGCTAGGAAAGGAAGAAGAAGAAAAAAATGAGAGGAAAAAGGAAAATAAGAAGAGGAAGAAAGGAGAAGAAGAGGAGAGGAAGAAGAGGAGAAATAAATAAGAAGAGAAAAAAGAAGAAAAAGAAGAGGAGAAGAAGAAAGGAATAGAGGAGAAGAAGAGAAAATTTCCTCTATTCCTTTCTTCTTCTTCTCCTCTTTTTTTTCTTCTTTTTTTCCTCGATCTTCTCCTCTATTCCTTTCTTCTTCTCCTCTTTTTATTTCTTCTTCGTCTTCTTATTTTTTATCGGGTATGTCGTTGTCGATATACCCCCATCCCGATAACTTCGTTTAGTTTTAGGATTATTTTAGTTTATGTTTAGTTTAGGAAGAAGGAAAAGAAAAAAGAGAAGAAGAGGAGAGGAAGAAGAGGAGAAATAAATAAGAAGAGGAAAAAAGGAAAAAAAAGAGGAGAAGAAGAAAAAATAGAATATTTTTCTATTTTTTCTTTTTCTCCTCAATTCCTTTCTTATTATCCTCTTTTTTCTTCTTTTTTTTCTTCGATCTTCTCCTCTTTTTCTTTCTTACCCCTCGGCCCTCTTTCTCGACCAAAAATCTCGAGGACACCCAAACCCTAGAAAAAAACAATGTCGGCCTCCTACCCCCTTCCGCCGTGCCCCTACCCGACAAACTCTCTCGAGGCCACCCAAATTTACCAAGTTAAAAGATCGTTGTCGTCGAGGCCACCCCAAACCCTTGACGCATTGTCGAGGCCACCCCAAACCCTTGAAGCGTTCTCGAGGCCACCCCAAACCCTAGAGAAGCGTCGAGGCCACTAATATGATTCCTTATTGTGATTAGCAAGCTAGTTCTACGTTTGCCACTAATATGTCCATCTATCATAATAATAATTGCCATGTTGTAAATATTTGCAGAAACTATGGAGCACCCCTGAGACAAAGCAACAGAAGCGGTATTGGGGGACATAATCGCAGTCGGAAGTGATGGCGTCTTGTCGTTTCTCAGTGACACCGATGGTCTGGAAGGACAGGATGAAGAAGCAGGCTACAGTGATCGAACAATGGAGGAGGAAGGACATGATTATGATGGCTCCGGCGACCGAATGCCGGTGGAAGAAGGACACCGTGATGACGGCTCCGGTGACCGAACGGAGTCCGGCCAGGTATATATATTAATTAAGCATGTGCTGAGTATAGCTAATTGATGCATTAATTGTTTTTGGTATGTACACATATTAATTAATAACTCTCGTCTTTCTTCTTTTTTCTAGCCCTCTGGATCGAGCACAACTTCGGTAAAGAGACGAGGCCGACGAAAAAGTTGCGCTCGGATGAAAGGTTTGAGATCATAGCAATCGCGCGCGATGGCCAACTGATTGAACCCATCCAGACAAAGGAAGCATTTGCTGCTCAGTGCGGGGTTCTTGTGTCAACGGTATCCACCAATGGTATAAGCCGGCTAAATATGACCTTGGGGTGTCTTATGTCAACGATATGCAGAAAGATGATCTTTGGACCGCGCTGAAGGCAAATTTCACCCTACCGCCAGAGGAGGAACGGGAGAAGCCATTTATAGAGAAATTGATCAAGTCTCATGCTCTTAAGAAGATGGCAGAACTATTCAGGAGGTGGAAGAATGAGCTGAAAACAACGTTTTTCGACAAATAAGAGACACTAGAATTCACGGGCCGGTATGAGAAGATTAGAGATCAGTGGGACGACTTTGTGGCCCACAAGACATCGGACAAGAGTAAGAAGATGCCAGTGACAAACAAGAAAAATGCTGCGAAGAAGAAGCTTCACCATCGCACGGGGTCAGGTGGCTACCTCAAAGCCCGGCCGTTGTGGGCCAAGGCTGAGAATGACCTGCTTGATAAAGGGGTCGAACTAGAGACATTGAACTGGCCAGACCGTTGCCGGACTTGGTTCTTTGGGGTTGGCGCAACCTTGGACCCTGTATCAAGGAAGTGTTGTTGGACGAATGAGCAACTGTGAATACCCGTCATGAAGCTTCGGCAGTATACCGAAGCAGCGCAGCAAGGGACGTTCGTTCCAGACAGAGAGAACGACGAGCTCACAATGGCCCTCGGGAATCCTGAGCACCCTGGACGGACACGAGGCATGCCAAGCTCCGTTTCGTGGAAGGCTGGGTTTCCGGACGCAGGCGGTTACAAATGCCAGGAGAGGAGGAAGAAAGTCGAGCAGACCCAAATGCAGGTGATGCACACAAGGGTACAAGCGATAGAGGAACGAGAAGCAGATCGCAGCAAGCGACCTGCCGAAGCTTCCCCCGAAGCTACCCCACCATCTCAGTGGAGAAGCAGCATGGCTTCCACCGAGCTGCTTCAGTTGGAGCCTATCTACACGGCTCCTGCTAGCTACCCTGTGGTTGCTATCACGGAGTCTCAACATTGCTACCTTATGACGCAATGGGTGAAATTTAAAGTCAAGGTGGCTGTTGGCTCTGTTGCACCTCCTGAACCTAGTGCAAATTTTCACTGCCGGCCGATTACAGAAGGATATGCTAGGGTAATGGTGGATTAAATAACGGACGGATTTGAGGACCTCGAGCTTGACCACCCTACGAGTGAAGGGGAGACTGGGCTGGGTTCTTCTGTGAAGACTCCATGCCTATGGCGGAAGGAGCTCATCAACCTTCCGAACTGGACGCCTCCGCCTCCTCCTCCACCTCCGACGAGTCAGGGCACTCCGCCTCCTCCTCGGGTGAGTGATCAGGGCACTCAGCCTCCTTCTCCGATGCGCGGCAGCACTCCGCCTCCTTCTCTTCCTGCGCCGGCGCGCCCGACAAGCCAGCCTCCTCCTTCTCCGCCTCGTCAGCAAGGGCGGAAGAGACCCGTCGCCACTCCAGCTGCTCCTGTGCGTCGTAGTCCTTCTCCTCCGCCTCGTAAGCAAGGAAAGAAGACAGCCGCGGCCGCTTCGTCTACTCCGGCGTCTAGCAGTACAGCCAGAGGCGGGAGGCAATACAGATTTGGTCCTTCTCTGAAGACTCTAGAGAAGTTACCATACGAGAGGACCCTGGAGGAGAACGCGAAGATCGTGCGAGCCAGAGTGATGAACTTCTTTGAAGGGGTGAAAGCAAAGAAACATCCACCTTCGGAGGAGAAGATAGATCCGGTGAAAGTGAAGCACACTGTGAATGCCCTGAACAAACCACCAAAGTCTTCGCCGAAAGGCAACTATGAGCGCATTATTGAAAGGTCATTTATCGAAGCGGAGTGGTCGGGAAGTACTGTCAGTGATGAAAGGTTAGCGGAATGACGAGCTGGGAAAAAATTTGCCTAGCTCGGCGAACAAGCGAACCAATCGTGCCCCCCGCTCAAGGTGTCTAGCGATATCATCGCTAATGATCCGAGGATGGTGCCCAGTTATATCAATCTTGGAGATTACCTGCCCAACAATGTACATTATGATTTCTTGGAGGTGGACGAACACAAATACGAGTACGGGAAGCCTCTCGTCACTACAAAAAAAAAGACACATCCATGGCATTTTGGGCCGAACGAAATTTTTTTTGTCATACTTATGACACTTCTATGACGGTAATTGTGACAAAACCCGGTATCATCATAGATGTGCTGGGTCCTACTTCTATGATAAAAATCATGACAGAAAATGGGCTTTTCGTCCTGGGCGGGCCGGAGATGCAGCTGCATGACATTCTTTGGGCCATCCATGACGGTTAAAACCATGATAGAAGCGAGGGCGAGGAAATATCGGGGTGTTCCCGGTTACGGTGGGTGGTCGGGGTCGAGCGATGCGTGTTTCTCTCGTACACGCACGCGCGTGGGTGCGAGGCGTTGGGCTCTAACTGAACCCGAGTGAGGCGTTGGGCTCTAACTGAACCCAAGCGATTGTACTACAGGCTACGCATTACTGAACCCGAGCGATCGATCGATGGCTACTGCTGCTAACTAAAGCCGATCGATGTTGCCTCTGGATGAATAGTGAGTGTTGCTGGGGGGGTTTGGATGAACAGTTCCCGGTGGGGGTGGATGAACAGGACCCCGTGGTGTTGCCTCTGGATGAACAGTGAGCGTTGCTGGGGGTTTGGATGAACAGTTCCCGGTGGGGGTGGATGAACAGGACCCCGTGGTGTTGCCTCTAGATGAACAGGACCCCATCGATCAAGCCGGTTGGGGATGGATGAATAGGACCCCGTGGAGGGTTGGATGAATAGGACCACCCCATGGAGGGCAGGATGAACAGTAGATGGTGGAGGGCTGGATGAACAGTAGCCTATGGAGGGGTGGTTGAACAGGAGCCCGTGGAGAGGGCTGGTTGAACAGTAGCCGGTGGAGTAGCGCGCGGTGGACGCTTGATACGTCTCCAAAGTATCTATAATTTTTTATTTCTCCATGCTATATTATCTACTGTTTTGGACATTATTGGGCTTTATTATCCACTTTTATATTATTTTTGGGACTAACCTATTAACTGGAGGCCCAGCCCAGAATTGTTGTTTTTTGCCTGTTTTAGGGTTTCGAAGAAAAGGAATATCAAACGGAGTCCAACGGAATGAAACCTTCGGGAACGTGCTTTTTTGGAAGATTATGATCCGGGAGACTTGGACCCTACGTCAAGAAAGAAAATAGGAGGGCACGAGGTAGGGGGCGCGCCCACCCCCACCATGCGCGCCCTCCACCCTCGTGGGCCCCCTGTTGCTCCACCGACGTACTCCTTCCTCCTATATATACCTACGTACCCCCAAACGATCAGAAACGGAGCCAAAACCCTAATTCCACTGCCGTAACTTTCTGTATCCACGAGATCCCATCTTGGGGCCTGTTCCAGAGCTCCACCGGAGGGGGCATCGATCACGGAGGGCTTCTACATCAACACCATAGCCTCTCCGATGAAGTGTGAGTAGTTTACCTCAGACCTACGGGTCCATAGTTAGTAGCTAGATGGCTTCTTCTCTCTTTTTGGATCTCAATACAACGTTCTCCCCCTCTCTTGTGGAGATCTATTCGATGTAATCTTCTTTTTGCGGTGTGTTTGTTGAGACCGATGAATTGTGGGTTTATGATCAAGTCTATCTATGAATAATATTTGAATTTTCTCTGAATTCTTTTATGTATGATTGGTTATCTTTGCAAGTCTCTTCGGATTATCAGTTTGGTTTGGCCTACTAGATTGATCTTTCTTGCAATGGGAGAAATGCTTAGCTTTGGGTTCAATCTTGCGGTGTCCTTTCCCGGTGACTGTAAGGACAGCAAGGCACGTATTGTATTGTTGCCATCGAGGATAACAAGATGGGGTTTTCTTCATATTGCATGAGTCTATCCCTCTACATCATGTCATCTTGCTTAAGGCGTTACTCTATTTTTAACTTAATACTCTAGATGCATGCTGGATAGCGGTTGATGAGTGGAGTAATAGTAGTAGATGCAGGCAGGAGTCGGTCTACTTGTCCCGGACGTGATGCCTATATACATGATCATACCTAGATATTCTCATAATTATGCTCAATTCTTTCAATTGCTCAACAGTAATTTGTTCACCCACCGTAGAATACTTATGCTCTCGAGAGAAGCCATTAGTGAAACCTATGGCCCCCGGGTCTATCTTTATCATATTGATCTCCTACTACTTAGTTATTTCCTTTGTTATTTACTTTGCCTTTATTTTACTTTGCATTTTTATCACAATAATACCAAAAATAGTATCTTATCATATCTATCAGATCTCACTCTCGTAAGTGTCCCTATAGGGATTGACAACCCCTATTTGTGTTGGTTGCGAGGATTTATTTATTTTGTGCAGGTGCGAGGGACTCGCGTGTAGCCTCCTACTGGATTGATACCTTGGTTATCAAAAACTGAGGGAAATACTTACGCTACTTTGTTGCATCATCCCTTCCTCTTCGGGGAAAACCAACGCAGTGCTAAAAGAGGTAGCAAGAAGGATTTCTGGCGCCGTTGCCGGGGAGGTCTACGCAAAAGTCAACATACCAAGTACCCATCACATACCCTTATCTCCCGCATTACATTATTTGCCATTTGCCTCTCGTTTTCCTCTCCCCCCACTTCACCCTTGCCGTTTTATTCACCCTCTCTCTCTCTATCCTCCCTCTCTATTTGCCTCTTTTTGCCCGCTTGCTTTTTGTTTGCATGTGTGTTAGTTTGTTTGCTTGTCGTTATGGCTAGTCCCTTATCTTCTCCGTTGTCTCCTGAGAATGAAATTCTAAATTTTAAGCAAAGGGAGGGTGAAAATCTAAAAGATGCTTGGTATAGAATTTGCAATGCTCAAAATAGATCTACTAGGAAGCAATCTACTACCATTCTCCTTCGCAATTTTTAGGTAGGCATTACTCCTTGGCACCGTTATGTTCTTGATACTATTACCGGAGGGAACTTTTTGGGTAGCCATACTTTTGATTCTTATAATGCTATGTTAGATTTATTTGGCTCACCCCCTCTCTTGGTTAATGGAACTATATTAACTTTGGAGCATGTAATGCAAAGGCTTGAGATTATTGAAAATAAGGTTGTTACCGTAGAGTTAATTGAAAATTTGGTTAAAAAGATCCACAGCCGAATCTCTCAATATGGACCTAAAGTAGGAGTTACTTTGAAAGATATTAAAGAAAAGGAACCCATAGTTAATGAGAAAATAAGTCACGATTCCGTTAGGATCGATAAACTTGAGAATATTATTACCAACTTGGGAATCGCTTTTTCTTCCGTAAAGAATACTCCAAGTCCTTCCAATAAAGTTGCCAAGCTTATGTACATTCCTAAAAATAAGGGTGAATCATCTAGTAAGGAAAATGCGGATCTCAAGTCTATAAGTGTTCATCCCAATCTTTTTGCTATCATTAAGGAACCATTTGTTACAAATGAATTTTTTGATCTTGTGCCTAAAAGTTTGATAATTAATAAAAAGAAAGAAATTCCTAAAGATGGTAGATGCCTCATCGAAGAATTGCCTACCAAAGATGGCAATACCTAGATCTATTCTTGCTTGTTATGCCTAGCTAGGGGCGTTAAACGATAGCGCTTGTTGGGAGGCAACCCAATTTTATTTTATTCCTTGCTTTTTTCTCCTGTTTAGTAATAAATAATTTATATAGCCTCTGTTTTGGTTGTGTTTTTTGTGTTTAATTAGTGTTTGTGCCAAGTAGAACCGTTGGGAAGACTTGGGGAAAGTCTTGTTGAACTTGCTGTGAAAAACAGAAACTTTAGCGCTCACGAGAACTGCTGTAATTTTTATTTGAAGAGTTCTATTTAGTTAATTATTTTTGAAGATGATTAATAGATAAATTCCTCACGTCCAGCAATTTATTTTAGAATTTTTGGGGTTCCAGATCTTGCGCTAGCTACAGATTACTACAGACTGTTCTGTTTTTGACAGATTCTGTTTTTCATGTGTTGTTTGCTTATTTTGATGAATCTATGGCTAGTAAAATAGTTTATAAACCATAGAGAAGTTGGAATACAGCAGTTATAACACCAATATAAATAAATAATTAGTTCATTACAGTACCTTGAAGTGGTCTTTTATTTTCTTTCGCTAACGGAGCTCGCGAGATTTTCTACTTTAAGTTTTGTGTTGTGAAGTTTTCAAGTTTTGGGTAAAGATTTGATGGATTATAGAACAAGGAGTGGCAAGAGCCTAAGCTTGGGGATTCCCATGGCACCCCAAGATAATCTAAGGACACCTAAAAGCCAAAGCTTGGGGATGCCCCGGAAGGCATCCCCTCTTTCGTCTACTTCTATCGGTAACTTTACTTGGAGCTATATTTTTATTTACCACATGATATGTGTTTTGCTTGGAGCGTCTTGTATGATTTGAGTCTTTGCTTGTTAGTTTACCACAATCACCCTTGTTGTACACACCTTTTGAGAGAGCCATACATGATTTGGAATTTGTTAGAATACTCTATGTGCTTCGCTTATATCTTTCGAGTTATATAATTTTGCTCTAGTACTTCACTTATATCTTTTAGAGAACTGTGGTGGATTTGTTTTATAGAAAATATTGATCTCTCATGCTTCACTTAGATTATTTTGAGAGTCTTAATAGCATGGTAATTTTCTTAAAATCTTAATATGCTTGGTATGCAAGATTAATAATAAAACCTTCTTATGAGTGTGTTGAATACTATGATAAGTTTGATACTTGATAATTGTTTTGAGATATAGAGATGGTGATATTAAAGTCATGCTAGTTGAGTAGTTGTGAATTTGAGAAATACTTGTGCTGAAGTTTGTGATTCCCGTAGCATGCACGTATGGTGAACCGTTATGTGATGAAGTCGGAGCATGATTTATTTATTGATTGTCTTCCTTATGAGTGGCGGTCGGGGACGAGCGATGGTCTTTTCCTACCAATCTATCCCCCTAGGAGCATGCGCGTAATACTTTGCTTTGATAACTTGTAGATTTTTGCAATAAGTATATGAGTTCTTTATGACTAATGTTGAGTCCATGGATTATACACACTCTCACCCTTCCACCTTTGCTAGCCTCTCTAATACCGTGCACCTTTCGCCGGTATCATACACCCACCATATACCTTCCTCAAAAAAGCCACCATACCTACCTATTATGGCATTTCCATAGCCATTCCGAGATATATTGCCATGCAACTTCCCATCGTTCCATTTATTATGACACGCTCCATCATTGTCATATTGCTTTGCATGATCATGTAGTTGACATAGTATTTGTGGCAAATCCACTGTTCATAATTCTTTGTTAGAGCATTGTCCCAGTGAGGAAAGGATGATGGAGACTATGATTCCCCCACAAGTCGGGATGAGACTCCGGACGAAAAATAAATAAAAGAGGCCAAAGAAGCCCAAATAAAAAAGAGAAAGAAAAGAGGCCATAAAAAAAGAGAAAAAGGCCCAAATAAAAAAATTAGAGAAAAAGAGAGAAGGGACAATGTTACTATCCTTTTACCACACTTGTGCTTCGAAGTAGCACCATGATCTTCATAGTAGAGAGTTTCTCATGTTATCACTTTCATATACTAGTGGGAATCTTTCATTATAGAACTTGGCTTGTATATTCCAATGATGGGCTTCCTCAAATTGCCCTAGGTCTTCATGAGCAAGCAAGTTGGATGCACACCCACTTAGTTTCTTTTTGAGCTTTCACATACTTATAGCTCTTGTGCATCCGTTGCATGGCAATCCCTACTCACTCACATTGATATCTATTGATGGGCATCTCCATAGCCCGTTGATACGCCTAGTTGATGTGAGACTATCTTCCCCTTTTTGTCTTCTCCACAACCACCATTCTATTCCACCTATAGTGCTATATCCATGGCTCACACCCATGTATTGCATGAAAATTGAAAAAGTTTTGAGAATGTCAAAAGTATGAAACAATTGCTTGGCTTGTCATCGGGGTTGTACATGATTTAAATATTTTGCGTGGTGAAGATAGAGCATAGCCAGCCTATATGATTTTGTAGGGATAACTTTCTTTAGCCATGTTATTTTGAGAAAAAATAATTGCTTTGTTAGTATGCTTGAAGCATTATTATTTTTATGTCAATATGAACTTTTTTCTTGAATCTTTCGGATCTGAATATTCATACCACAATTAAGAAGAATTACATTAAAATTATGCCAAGTAGCACTCCGCATCAAAAATTCTGTTTTTATCATTTACCTACTCGAGGACGAGTAGGAATTAAGCTTGGGGATGCTTGATACGTCTCCAACGTATCTATAATTTTTGATTGCTCCATGCTATATTATCTACTGTTTTGGACATTACTGGGTTTTATTATCCACTTTTATATTATTTTTGGGACAAACCTATTAACCAGAGGCCCAACCCAGAATTGATGTTTTTTGCCTGTTTTAGGGTTTCGAAGAAAAGGAATATCAAACGGAGTCCAAACGGAATGAAACCTTCGGGAACGTGATTTTTAGGAAGATTATGATTTGGGAGACTTGGACCCTATGTCAAGAAAGAAAACAGGAGGGCACGAGGTAGGGGGGGGGCGCCCACCCCCACCAGGCGCACCCTCCACCCTCGTGGCCCCCCTGTTGCCCCATCGGCGTACTCCTTCCTCCTATATATACCTATGTACCCCCAAACGATCAGAAATGGAGCCAAAATCCTAATTCCACCGTCGTAAATTTCTGTATCCATGAGATCCCATCTTGGGGCCTGTTCCGGAGCTCCGCCAGAGGGGGCATCGATCACAGAGGGCTTCTACATCAACACCATAGCCTCTCCGATGAACTGTGAGTAGTTTACCTCAGACCTATGGGTCCATAGTTAGTAGCTAGATGGCTTCTTCTCTCTTTTTGGATCTCAATACAACATTCTCCCCCTCTCTTCTATTCGACGTAATCTTCTTTTTGCGGTGTGTTTGTTGAGACCGATGAATTGTGGGTTTATGATCAAGTCTATCTATGAATAATATTTGAATCTTCTCTGAATTCTTTTATGTATGATTGGTTATCTTTTCAAGTCTCTTCGGATTATTAGTTTGGTTTGGCCTACTATATTGATCTTTCTTGCAATGGGAGAAGTGCTTATGTTTGGGTTCAATCTTGCGGTGTCCTTTCCCGGTGACAGTAAGGGCAGCACGGCACGTATTGTATTGTTGCCATCGAGGATAACAAGATGGGGTTTTCTTCATATTGCATGAGTCTATCCCTCTACATCATGTCATCTTGCTTAAGGCATTACTCTGTTTTTTAACTTAATACTCTAGATGCATGCTGGATAGCGGTCGATGAGTGGAGTAATAGTAGTAGATGCAGGCAGGAGTCGGTCTACTTGTCTCGGACGTGATGCCTATATACATGATAATACCTAGGTATTCTCATAATTATGCTCAATTCTGTCAATTGCTCAACAGTAATTTGTTCACCCATCGTAGAATACTTATGCTCTCGAGAGAAGCCATTAGTGAAACCTATGGCCCCCGGGTCTATCTTTATCATATTGATCCCCTACTACTTAGTTATTTCCTTTGCTATTTTCTTTGCCTTTATTTTACTTTGCATCTTTATCACAAAAATACCAAAAATATTATCTTATCATATCTATCAGATCTCACTCTCGTAAGTGGCCCTATAGGGATTGACAACCCCTATTTGCGTTGGTTGCGAGGATTTATTTTTTTGTGCAGGTGGGAGGGACTCGCGCGTAGCCTCCTACTGGATTGATACCTTGGTTCTCAAAAACTGAGGGAAATACTTACGCTACTTTGTTGCATCATCCCCTCCTCTTCGGGGAAAACCAACGCAGTGCTAAAAGAGGTAGCAAGGCTGGATGAATAGGAGCCCGTGGATGAACAGTCGCAGGTGGAGGCTGGAGGAGGTCGACGGTGGATGAACAGTAGCCCGTGGAGGCTGGAGGGGGTCGACGGTGGAGATGAACAGTATTCCATGGAGTCCCGTTTTGCGGTATGCCACACCCCTCCTGATGAACAAGACCCCCATTTCGACCGTAGCGCTCCAACACAAGTTCGTTTCCTCCGTTTTGCGGTACGCCACACCCCTCCCGATCAACAGGATCCCCGTTTTGACCGTAGGAGGTTTGTTTCCTACGTTTTGCGGTACGCTGGACCCCTCCCGATGAACAGGATCCTGTTTCGAAAGTGGCCGGTCGAACACAAGGCCGTTTCCTCTATTCTACGGTACGCTAGGCCTCATTTCCATCGGCTGTTCCGTCCAAGCCGGTTGGCTCCCACGCGTTCCGTTGCCTCCCGATGAACACGACGCATTCTGTTGCCTCCCCATGAACACGACGACGACGTATTTTATCCGTCCCGACCCAGCCATGTACACGAGCCCTGGCCATACATATGTGCGAGTAGGCGTTCGAGACCCCGCCTGTATGTACGTGTGTGGCCGTATTTTCTTTCTTGCACACTTGCCAGTATGTACGTACACGTTCGCGACCGGAAAGACAACACTACGTACGCTTCAACCAGGTTGGTCCCGACTGTCAGGCACTTGCGTGCGAAGATATAGCTGGTGGGTCCCAACAGTCAAGGGGCCGAATCGTTTTTTTGCCCGGACGCACTTCCTTGCATGCGAAGATGTAGCTGGTGGGTCCCAGCAGTCAGGGGGGAAACATTTTTTCGCGAAATACGGTGGCCCGTCCGGTGGATCCCCGTTGTCAGGTACATGAATAATTATTTTGCGCGTAATAAGGAGGCACTTCCTTGCGGCTGTCGTGGACCCAGCTATCAGCCTCTCCATGTACAGTACTCTTCCAATGGAAGTTGGTCGTTGACCACATTGACCACGCTGCGCCGAGAGCACCAAGGCGGTGGACAATGGCGAGGCCTAGGAAGGGGACGACGTGGAGCCGGGGAAGACGCGGTAGTGGATGCCCATGCGGAGAGGAGTACGAGGGTTCACTGGTTCGGCTGCGGTGTGAGGCTGTCGTCGCCGCAGAATAACAGGGGGTGTGGGTGAGTGGAGGGATGGCCTGGCCAGCAGTGGGAGTAGTATGGGGGCGGTGAGGCCTCCACGGCAGCACAGCCGGCCACGAGAGGCAGGAGCAGGTGGCATGATCGGTGCTGCTTTGGGCGGCTGGAGCATGAAGACCAGAGGTTGAAGAAGCACTAAGGCCGTTGGATGGACATCGTACGGTCATTGGAGCTAGAATCGTTCATATTGACTAAGTAGACAAAGCCCTCCGTCCCCGTCAACTTAGTAGGCCCACAAGTCAGCCTCCCACTGTGGTGGGTCCTAGCTGGTAGGGGGTATTCATTTTTTTGTGCGCAATAAGGAGGCACTTCCTTGCGTCCGAAGATATAGTTGGTGGGTCCGACCTGTCAGCGGAGGGAACATTTTTTTTGCAAAATACAGAGGCCCTTCTGGTGGGTCCCAGATGTCAGGTGGAGGAATCATTATTTTGCATGTAATAAGGAGGCATTTCCTTGTGTGCGGCCGTGGACCCAGCTATCAGCCTCTCCATGTACAGTCCACTTCCGATGGATGTCGTTCCTTGACCACGTTGACCACGCTGCGCCGAGAGCACCAGGGCGGTGGACGACGGCAAGGCCTACGAAGGGAATGACACGGAGCCGGGGAAGACACGACAGTGGCTGCCCACGCGGTGGAGAGTACAAGGGTTGACTGGTTCGGCTACCGTCACCGAAAAATAACAGGAGGTGTGGGTGAGTAGAGGGATAGACATGCCAGGGATGCGAGTACATGATGGGGCCGTGAGGCCTCTGCAGCAGCACAGCCGGCCATGGGAGGCACGAGCAGGCGGCACGACCGGCACTGCTTTGGGCGGCTGGAGCAAGAAGACCAGAGGTTGAAGAAGCACTATGGCCGTTGGATGGACATTGAACGGTCACTCGAGCTAGAATTGTTCATATTGACTAAGTTGACAAAGCCCTCTGTCCCCGTCAACTTAGTAGGCCCACAAGTCAGCCACCCACTATGGTGGGTCCCAGCTAGCAGGGGTTATTCATTTTTTTGTGCGTCATAAGGACGCACTTCCTTGCGTGCGAAGATATAGCTGGTGGGTCCGACCTGTCAGCGGGGGGGACGTTTTTTTCGCGAAATACAGAAGCCCTTCCATGGGTCCTAGCTGTCAGGTGGAGGAATCATTATTTTGCCCGTAATATGGAGGCATTTCCTTGCGTGCGACCGTGGACCCAGCTGTCAGCCTCTCCACGTACTGTCCACATCCGATGGATGTCGTTCATTGACCACGTTGGCCAGGACGCTCCGAGAGCACCAGGGCGGTGGACGACGGCGAGGCCTAGGAAAGGAACGACACAGAGCCAGGGAAGACTCGGCATTTGGTTCCCACGCGGAGGAGTACGAGGGTTTACTGGTTTGTCTGCCGTCACCGGAGAATAACAATAGGTGTGGGTGAGTAGAGGGATGGCTAGGCCAGCGATGGGAGTACGGTGGGGCGGTGAGGCCTGGACGGTAGCATAGCCAGCCGCGGGAGGAGGGAGCAGGCAGTCCCGCCGGCGCTTGTTTGAGAGGCTGGAGTAGGAAAAGCAGAGATTGAAGAAGCATGATAGCCGATGGACATCCAACAGTCACTGCTCCCGTGTGCATTATTTCTAATAATGTACAACCCATTTGCTAATTCTTAAGAATTTTTTTGGAGCCCATCTTCTTTTTGTTAGCATTACACCCCATATTGTGGCCACGGTTAAAAAGTACATGAATTATTGCATATTTCGGTGCGGTCAACTGTTTTCAATCCCAAAATATCAATTCACATTCAAATTATTTTGAAAAATAATTTATATAAATATAAAATCCAAATAATGTCCACGCATAAAAATCAATGGAATTTAAAATCTTGTAATGAAAAAATTTGAAACAAATTCCCGGTTTGATGTGTTTTAAAAATGTACAACCCATTTTTGGGCAAACCGAATGAAACTCTCCTCGTCTTGAAAGATTTGCAGCCCAGCAGGGCTGATAAAGCAAGCAGGCCTCGTTTGGGTGTTTCTTTAAAAAAATAGAACTGGGCTAGCCATTTTCAGCAAGAAATAAACACAACTGGGCTCATGATGTGGTAAACATAAATAAAACCCTGGCTAGACGTGCCACAGCCCCCGCACAGCCCCATTGTTACCCTAATCCGTCACTAAAACTAGTATAAATAACAACTGCTTGTTCCTAAAAAAATTGCATGACCTGCTGGGTCCCTGGTGTCAACCGCTCGTAGTGTAATTCTCTCGTTTATTGACTACGTTGACAATGGCGTGAGCCCCATATGTCCAACCATTAGGAGGAATCATATTTTTGGGCTTGTAATATAGAGGCACTTGCTTGCGTACTGCCATGACGCTGGTGGGTCCCTACTGTCATCCTCTCCATGCATAGTCATCTCCTTGTTCCTCTCGGTTGTTGACGATGTTGACAACGCAAGAGGGCAGCGCACCACGCACGGCAAGCGAACCAAGGCCACAAGGCGGAGGACGACGGTGAGTCCTCGGACAGAACGAACAGGAGTCGTGGAAGATGCGTCGGTCCAGTCGCAGGTTCAGGTGCGGGTGCATGTTGGGGCTGACGTCTCCGGAGAATAACAGGACGTGTGGGGGAATAGAGGAAGGGACTGGCCAACGTTGGAGGGTACGTACGGTAGGGCGGCGGAGGCGCAGCCAGCCATGGGAGGCGGGAGCAGGCGGAGCCGATGGGGTGGTTTGGTTTGGGTGGCTGGAGGAAGAAGAAGACAAGAGATAGAAGATACACGACAGATGTTGGATGTCAATCCAACGGCTGGTAGGCAGAATCATTTGTTGACTGCCTAGTAAGTCGACACCACCTTGGATAGGCTATTTCCTCGCGGGTCCCAAATGTCAGAATCCAAATCTGTCATGGTCATGCAGCCTTTCCTATGAAAATTTACAGCCCATTTGATGTGCTAGTTCGAAATAAGTTTGTGGGTGCTGGTGGGGGCTAATCACTTGGTTTCTGTAATGCATAGTGAGCTCAAGCAGTCGGCGAGAGTGATGTTATTTCCCTTGGTCGGGATTTGTTAGTTGTTACAATATTTCACTCTAAATTAAACGACTGGCAAGCCATTTTCCTTGCTTCAAAGAAAATATGACAGTCACAGCCGAGTTGGAAAGGGCAAGAACATCTAACTCCAGCTTACAAACTGTACAAAAGCACTAGGGTTAATTGTTCATCAGGTTTACAAAAAACCCAGGTTGAAAAGGGCAACAACATCTAACTCCAGCACTGTTTTCGGCAGTCACAGTCAAATGGATCGGTCAGGTCCATAGAATGAACATCCTGGGTCGTAAAATTTACTGGATTATGACCACAATATGTTGTAAATAGAAGCCCAACACGTTCAGAAGCTCTTTTGCCCACCTAAAACTCCTTTTTTTGCTCTTCCACATACCCATCCATCAGAACCATGCTGCTGATAAACTTAAGCCTGATGGACAATAGTAACCTCGCATTCAGCAGGAAGAATGTGACAAATCTAGTGTTTGCACGGTTGGCTATATATCGTTCTAGCGTTATTGTCTTCAATCGAATCTCATGAGAAGTGAGAAAATCCCGATGCTTAGGAATCCACCGATTGGTTATAACTTTGTTACCCCATCCTGTTGCCTAAATAGACATAAAGATTGTAAACAGTTAAGGTCTAAGAAAAGAGTGTTGAAAGAGCAATAGCTGAACGGTTATTCTAGTACACTATATGCGGGCTTCCAATGTGTGTGAAATTATCACCTTTATGTACAACTTCTCCGGACATGGAAAGCATTGCAGCAAGCTAATAATCTTGTTCAGATCAAAACTATTCATTTGGATATATAAGATCTTGACAGAATCCAGCACCATTGATAGGCCATCCATGGAGAAACTCTTCATTGAGCATAGAACATAATATTAGTACAAAATGTGTACTCCAAGATGACATATAACTTATGTGCAGAAATTTAAAATGCAGCTTATGGTTACAAGTGTAGATGGTAATGTAAATTACTTGAAGAACTATGGAGCCAAACACCATATTGAAATGAGCACAGAGATCATGTATTACACCCAAGGTCTCCAGTTTAGGCGCAGAGAGGACGGTTATTTGCAACGGTGAATAACTAGAATCAAGGATCAACCTTTGAAGTGAAGGGGCATCTTGGATGATGAGCTATCTTCCGTCAAAACAAATTCCAATTCTTACAAGGTTAGGCGACTTTATTTGGAGACAACCGATTCTAACTGTGAAAACAAGCACCAAGCACTCCAGGGCAGGGCAACTGGAGTGGATGATGCTGTGCAATGAGGCCTCCGATATACGAAGCCGCACAAGTGAAAGTTTCTTGAGAAATGGGAGTCGAAGGTTTAGTACCAGATTGTCTGGTAGGTCGCACAGCGCAAAGGTCGCGGTGTGGGGAGAGGAGGAAAACCGCGAGATGGACATCGGTGCTGAGGGCACAGGTAGATGGCGTTCGGTATCTGGTAGGTGATTTCCAGGGGAATAGTAGAACTCAAGCAGCTGTAGTTCTATGAATTCAGGGGATTTCAGCCAGGCGTCCACCGTGCAGGGCATGGTATGCTTGCTCCGGTAGCATGACAGGATGCAGAGGCTTTGAACGGAGCCCTGGTGGGAGGAGATGATGGCTTTGGGGATTTCAAAATCATTGAAGAGAGATAGCTGACGACAGTCGAGATTAAGGGGCATGGCACGCCATAGAGGGCGCCACCAAATTGAGAGGACTTGGGTGCGGCAGCAATCCTTGGTGGGGAGAAGTGAGATGATCTCCCCAAGGACGGCGTCCGGGAGATCGCTAATGTGGTCCACCCGAGATTCTACGGGTTCCTGGGATCCGGTGGGGCGGGGTCGCCGCTTCTCCCCGCGCTGCCGGGTGCGGGATCTACAACAAGCGTCGCCGCTGGCGGGAGCCTCATCTTCTTGGTGCTGGGGTCATCCGACTCCATTTTCCTCGAGGGCGTCGCATCGTGCTCACGGATTTGAGCAGAGTAACGAATAACGAACCTAGTTGTAGTGCGAGTTAAGAAGAAGGGGAGCTGCGGTTTTTCTGTAGTAGTGAGGAAGAAGGGGAGCTGGGGTTTTCTGTAGAAGTGAGGTGAGGAATTTCGGGGTACGAGTGGAGCGAGCTGACGTGAGGTGGGTGGGAGTGAGGAGGAAGAAGAACACCCGGGTTTTTTGGGGGGGCGATGTGCTGGGTGTGGGTAGCGCCTCTCATTCAGTAAATATGTGGACTTTTGAATTGATTTTACTATTTACTAGGGTGGATGGACTGTTTTGTCTTGGGCCCAGAGAAAAAATTACTACTAGTACAGTGGAGACACTCTACAGCTACCCAGAAAAACAATTACTACTAGTACAGTGGATACAATACCGCTTCTGGCTCCTCCTAGGTCATCGAAACGTCTCCCTCTACTGAATGTCGTTATACTTTTGTTCATCGACATGCGGGCCATGCAGCGCACGAGCCCAAATTCCATCCACCAAATTAGAAGGAAGTATGCAGGCAGAGAGTCACCCCGGTCGTAGCGCGGCAATAACGAGCCATCGTATCACAAAACCCCACCTCCCCGCAGTCTAAGTTTGATGGACGAAGCAACATCATTTCACTCTTCACTCAATCCCCTTATCCCTCACCGTCTTCAAGAAAGGCAACACTCGCATCTGCCACTGTTCTTCTCTCCCAATGAAGGGAAGGTAAGCCGATCCATGATGTTGGTATATTTTCGTTCAGAGAAAAAAAGAACTTTTGCAAAGCAATAACCGATCCTCACTCTCTTTTTTGTTTCATTGTCATTGCGATTGTGTTTTCCTTTTAGTGGTCTCCTAGTATTCGTCAGTTTCATGATGGACCAAGGAGAACCAGGCAAAGATTTGCTGATATTGGAGCAGACACGGGAGGCTGATCCCCACGAGACAGAGCGCTCCAAGAAGATGGAGGCAGCCACCGAGCCGGCCCCAGATACGCTCACGGCCACTACTGAGATGGTCAACGCCCCGTTTGAGGTTACAGCCCCCGTGGCACTGCAGGAGCAGTTTTCCCCCTTCGAGGATGTGTCCCCCCCCCCCCCGCCCGCTGAGCTGCCCAAGGTGATTTTCTTATTTGCTGATCTCGATTGTGGTTTTTCATCTAAGTATGTGGTGATGAATAATGCAAAATTTTATTAGCTTCGATGCCATGCTATGCACAGTGGTTTAAATAACTTGTGTTTCTTATACTGGAAAGTAATTCAGAATTTGTTTCTGTTTCAATTAGAGCCCTGATGCAGACCAGGATTGTGTGGTTGTACATGTCACTCGCTATGAGGCGGATGACCTGAATATACGCACTGGGAAAACAGAGTTTTTAGGCTGTTGGATCCTGGAAGCCATTTGCGCTTATACCAATGAAGAGTTGTATTCCAGCCTCACTGTTGTCAGGCATGTTGTCCAGGGTGTACTGAGGCACAAGAAGTTCAAAGCTACTCCCTCGTTTGTGAGGCATATTGTTCTTGTCAAGCTTACGCGGGAAGATGATGTGGCATGCCTCCACAAACAAGTTTATGAGTGGCAAGGCCACAAGGTTGTCTTCATGAAGGTTCACAGGATTGAGCTGCTGCCGGACATCCTCGATGATGTTCATGGCAAGGTTCGTCTTGTGTCCAACCCAAATTAGATCGAGGCATGAAATACTTGCCCCAGCTAGTGTTTAATAGTAGTTTGGATTCTGTCTAATTATCCGAACCTTGCCTGTTATCGAGCCCTCTGGGGCTAGTACTCTATTTGAATCCGTCTATGGGAACTACTACTACTTTTGTGTTCCCGTGAATCATCGTAGTTGTTGCCGAAACAGATGCGTCCTCACTAGTTTTATCATACGAGCAGTGTGTGTTTTGATGAAATAGAGTATTCGTTTGAGAACTGTGCGCTGACGTATACATAAGTACTTGTAAACATTGTTGGTGCTACCCCACTTGTAAGCAGTTGTGCAAAACACGGCACATTGGCTCAGCTCGCTTCAACACTAGGCTATCGAGCAGCTAACAATCAACAATTTGCTGTTTGACATATAAGAAACTATGTATCTTGTTACAGTGGTTCATGCAGTTAACTGAGGCCACAATGTAAATTCCAAACGTTCACACGCTAGTCCAGCGTTCATGTGGAACACTCACATTAAACTCGGCTTCATAAAAAACTTGAAAAGCATAAGTTAAGCAATTTTATACATCTCAATGATTCATAGAACATAACAAACATATACTAGTTCACAGCAAAAGACAAAGTTGTGAGAAGGTTTACAAATCAGGAAAAAACAAGCAAGGCTTCTCTGAGCAAAGGGCCTCCCGGCAGGCTTAAATTTCCTGGAGTTCACTTGGTTTTTTCTTGTTGCCATCATCCATGGTTAGGTTCTCTCATTCTAGAATAACCAATTATAATTGTGTTCTCGGCTGGAATGTTGAACTGAACCATGTAGTATACTGACCAGCTGAAATTCTTGTGCATTCCACTAAATTTAAGCACCGCTATTTGCAGAAATAAGCAGACCACAATGCCTCTTGTCCGCGCACCTATCCAAAAAGCCGCCGTGCAGCCGTGTCAGCTAGTCCTCGGTCCATGGATGAACTGGTAGAAAGTGCATTCCGGACTAGGATGCAGTTGTTTTCGCTCGTCCTTACACTACAATCAGGAAGTAAAATGTATGAATCAACTTCTTTTATATTGCGTTGGTCATTCTACTACCTAGTAACTACCAATGTAGGAATACCTGGAAGATGGGTGGTTAGACGACGGCAACGAGGGATAGCCATCTCATTTTGTGCAGTTATACTAAAACTGAGGTGTGTGCTTTTGATTGCGCGGATAGAAACGATATGGAGACAGGCATCCCGAAACGATATGGAGACAGACATCCCTGTTTGCGCAAATACGAAATACGGTTATTTAAACAGTGACATATATTTGTAGTGGCGTATGATTAACATCAGCATCTATTGTGTTATAATTGGCACTAGATTGACAGTATGAAAGTGTCCTTAAGTAAGTAGCATCACATCACATCAACACTACCATTAGATTAACATGCAGAACAATAGCATTAGTATTACTGTCATGAGAGTAGCACATGGTCAGTAAATGTGCAATCAAATTTGTGCAGTTCCACTAGGATGAAGAAATGTTAGCGGTGTGAGATTTAAGTGTAACTGCAAAAACACAATTCATGGGAAATAATGCAAGACGGAAGCACTTCATAAAATGGTGGTGGCATTGCTTCAATTTATCGACGGCACTAGTGTTGGGGAACGTAGTAATTTCAAAAAAAATCCTACGCACACGCAAGATCATGGTGATGCATAGCAACAAGAGGGGAGAGTGTTGTCTACATACCCTCGTAGACCGGCACCGGAAGCGTTGACACAACATAGAGGAAGTAGTCGTACGTCTTCCCCATCCGACCGATCCAAGTACCGAACGTACGACACCTCCGAGTTCTGCACACGTTCAACTCGGTGACATCCTCGAGCTCTGATCCAGCAAAAAGTTGAGGGAGAGTTTCGTCAGCACAACGGCGTGATGATGGTGATGATGTTCTACCGACGCAGGGCTTCGCCTAAGCACCGCTACGATATGACCAAGGAGGAATATGGTGGAAGGGGCACCGCACACGGCTAAGGAACGATCACGAAGATCAACTTGTGTGTCCTGGGGTGCCCCCTTGCCCCCGTATATAAAGGAGGGAGAGGGGGAGGTGCGGCCGGCCCTAGGGGTGCGCCTGGAGGAGTCCTACTCCCACCGGGAGTAGGACTCCCCCCTCTGGCCTTGTTGGAAAAGGAAGGGGGAAGGGAGAAAGAGGAAAGGGGGGCACCCCCCCCCTTCCTTGTCATATTAGGACTAGGGGGAGGGGGCGCATGGCCTACCCTGGCCGGCCCTCCTCTTCTCCCTTATGGCCCATGTAGGCCCAATAACCCCTGGGGGGGTTCCGGTAACCCCCCGGTACTCCGATAAAATCCCGATTTCACCCGGAACGTTTCCGATATCCAAATATAGGCTTCCAATATATCAATCTTTATGTCTCGACCATTTCAAGACTCCTCGTCATGTCCGTGATCACATCCGGGACTCCGAACAACCTTCGGTACATCAAAACACAAAAACCCTAATTACGATCGTCACCGAACTTTAAGCGTGCGGACCCTACGGGTTCGAGAACTATGTAGACATGACCGAGACACGTCTCCGGTCAATAACCAATAGCGGAACCTAGATGCTCATATTGGCTCCTATATATTCTATGAAGATCTTTATCGGTCAGACCGCATAACAACATACGTTGTTCCCTTTGTCATCGGTATGTTACTCGCCTGAGATTCGATCGTCGGTATCTTAATACCTAGTTCAATATCGTTACCGGCAAGTCTCTTTACTCGTTCCGTAATACATCATCCCGCAACTAACTTATTAGTTGCAATGCTTGCAAGGCTTGAGTGATGTGCATTACCGAGAGGGCCCAGAGATACCTCTCCAACAATCGGAGTGACAAATCCTAATCTCGAAATACGCCAACCCAACAAGTAACTTCGGAGACACCTGTAGAGCACCTTTATAATCATCCAGTTACGTTGTGACGTTTGGTAGCACACAAAGTGTTCCTCCGGTAAACGGGAGTTGCATAATCTCATAGTCATAGGAACATGTATAAGTTATGAAGAAAGCAATAGCAACAAACTAAACGATCAAGTGCTAAGCTAACGGAATGGGTCAAGTCAATCACATCATTCTCCTAATGATGTGATCCCGTTAATCAAATGACAACACATGTCTATGGTTAGGAAACATAACCATCTTCGATCAACGAGCTAGTCAAGTAGAGGCATACTAGTGACACTCTGTTTGTCTATGTATTCACACATGTATTATGTTTCCGGTAAATACAATTCTAGCATGAATAATAAACATTTATCATGATATAAGGAAATAAATAATAACTTTATTATTGCCTCTAGGGCATATTTCCTTCAACTAGACCATTACTTATTAGTGACATTAGGTGGCATTGCTTAATGCTTCATGTGATTTTACATTAACGATAGCGATATGGGCGTAGGGACAGCAGGGGCATAAAGTGGTGATGCAGATGTGGTTGCCGAGAGCGGCAAACACTCAGGCAGCATGTTTGCATTTGTCCCATTTTTTTTCTCCTCGGCGACATTTTCCTATGCGAGCACAGGAAATCTAGACCTGCTCATTCTCATTTGCGTTGTCCCCCAACACCCGTCACTTTCTTTCCTTTTTCGACCAAGGATAGGTCCACTTCCCCCCACCTTCGCCATCCACCATGCTTTCTTCGTCTTTTCAACCAAGAGACTGGTTGGGTAGCCAGTATCTACTACTTTCCCCTGTTTCCTCTTAGAACCAAGTCCTAGATTCATGCTACAGCTTTCCCACTTTCTTCCCTGTTTGAACCAACTCTTAGAGTCGACTGTATGAACTAGCTTTACCTCTAATAATAGTAAAAAGTCTAGATGGCTTTGGAACAGCGGACGGAAGTAGAAAAAGATCCACACGAAGCCAAGTGGGGAGCTGGGGCAGTAGAGCAAGGCAGATTTTGAAGGAATATATACCTGAGGATCGTCGGCATGTGGCAAACATGGGGTCGGGAGGCCGCATCTTGGCCATAATACCGCACAGAGGAAGAAGGGGTCGGAGGCCCTCCGGAGCTGGTGCTCTCTCGGAGAGAACGGCACGGCCGCCGATCGGGACGCGTGGGCAGCCATTGGTCTCCTCCCTCGCCGCCGACGAGAGCGTGAACGATGCACCTACACCCCTTCCCCGGTCAAGGTTGTCTGACCGGATTTGTGACCAGCCGTGAGATGAGAGAGAGAGTGTGGCCACCTATGTCTTGCTTAGATCTGGAGAGCATGAGAGAGTGAACGAGAGGAACCCTAGTAAAGCAAGCGCTAAGGCTCCTGCTTATATATATAGTGGAGTGATTTTGTTGTACCAGCTTCAAAAAAATGCGCTCCTACGTGTACCCGCGAGTGGGTGTGAGAGAACTAGTGCGTGCGTGCACCACTTCTCTTCGTGAGAGTACAATATACTATGCCCAAAGAATGTTCGCCACAAGAGTAATAGTATAAGTGTGTGACATGTGAGCTAAAATAAAATGTGCGCGACGTCTTTTGTTTTTTTAGAAGTTCTGAGGGTAGGGTGTGAAGTGCACATATGTGTGTGACGTCTACCTGCAGATAGACGGCGGGTGCGAGAGGACTCAGGAGGGTGCGTGTGCGTGAGAGAGAGGGGCACGTATCAATGCAATGCATGTGTCCGTAAATCATTATCCGACAAACGTTCACCACAAGCCTTTTCCTGACGAACGCTGTAAGAACCGTTAGATCGGCATCTGACAGTGCCAGTTTTGCCATGTCATTTAACAGAACAGCCACTCTTCCTACACATAAATCTTCCACGTGAGTGTTAGCAACTGTCGTATGCTCCCTCCGTTCAAAAATGCAGTGCATATAGCTTTATTGAAAATTCGAACCTCGCTAACTTTTACCGAGTTTTCGTGTACCAAATTGCACATGTAGAATACCCTGTATATATCATTTCATTCATCTTCGAGAGGTAACTATAAAGATGGGGGAGGAGTCTACAAAGAAAGACCATTGTGTCACCTGCAGCAATTTCAACCATCCTTTGTTGTGGAGGAATATCATAGGAACTCTATATGATATGATTTTTATAGGATTTTTCCCTTTAGAGCCAATTGGTTCATAGGAATAGATTCATATACTCCACATTTCAAAGGAAATAAACATGATATCATTTCTATAGCTTTAGAGCCACTTGGTTCATATGAATGGATTCCTATACTCCCATAATTTCAAAGGAAAATAAACATTGGCGTATATTAATAGAAAAGTTCCTACGATATGAACCAAATTACATCTCTTTTCTAATCCCCCCTCATAGGAATTGAGATACATGGCATTTCTAGATTCAATAGAAAAGTTCCTATGATGTCAACCAAATGACATCTCTTTTCCAGTCCCTACTCATAGGAATTGAGATACTCCATGTCATCTCTTTCCCTACAACTTCCATGTATACATCTTCTATTCCTAAATAGCTAGTACAACCCACTAGTAGCTTTTTTCCAAGACATGCAACTATGGCACAATAACTATATAGTGTGCGAATAACTAGAAAGATGGTCGCTGGATGAAGCTAATCCGATAGTGCAGAGATGGCAAATCTGAGCACTACTGGCCGTTGGATATCATCAACATTCCACCAGATCTGCCACATGTACAATTTAGAAGACTCCATGGTTGAACTTAAGCATAATGCACAAGCCTCAAAACACAAGCACTTCTCCTTTGTTCTAGAATCTTCCGTATCATAATTGATTTTTTTTCTAAATGAATTGCCATTTTTTACTTTATGCTTTACAATGCACAACCCCATGAATATTAACATTTTTATAAAACTAATTGATTTTGAATGAGATGAACTATAAGAACTAAACGAACATCTACATCATGCATATATGACTCAAAGCTTTACATGCTATAGTGTGTATTTATTCATAATTTGGTTTCGAAATCTCATGCGTTCAATGCATGTGTACCTTACTAGTTTCGAGTAGAGTAGAAAATTTCACGTGGCCCCAGGTATATCAAAATGCAGGGCCCATGCATCACTGCCTTTCGGTCGAACCTACGTCCACAATTTTTTGTACGTACTATATCTCCACTGGTCCCCGAACCCAAAATGCTGCCTCGTTCCCCTAAACCAAGCGGCCCACACATATTTAAGGCGTCGACTCGAACTCAATCCCTCTCCCGTTTACTACGACGTGGCCCCGCACGCCCTAGTAGTACTCCTACAAACACTACCGCCGCACGCATCATCGGTTTTCTTCAAGAGGACGAGGGAGAAGCCGATTTGTAGTGGAGGTGCTTTCAAAAAAAGATTTGTAGTGGAGACCCCTACCCTAGGGTAACCTAGGTAGCTGCAGCACGCATCATTGGTTTTCTCTTTTCTTTATGCTCTTGCGCCCTAGCGTGAAATGATGGTTGCTTGTCCGTCCAGCTTAATGCAGGAAAGGTGGGGCTTTGTGATTTGACTCCTCGTTGCTCATTTTCTACTACTGCGGCGCTACGACCGGGGTGCCTCCAATTCCAACCGCTGCTCCGAACTGTAATTTGGTGCATCGCACGTGGAACAAGACGGTGGATGAGCCACATGTCGGCCAAAGGGGTCCTGTTAAGTGTGTCGCCATTTCGTGTGCAGACTGGCCCTGCTTGAGTCGCTACGCCAACACGACAGGTGCAGCCTACCACTTGGTTTTGCTCCTTGGTGGATCCCGACTATATTGATCTAAAAAGATACGTACTGAACTACCCTCTCCGTCTCGTTTTTTAGACGTCTTGGTTTATAGGGCGTGCACGTAGTTCTAGGTCATCCATTTGACTAACTAAATCTGAGTTACTATGTCACAAAAAGTATAACATTGGATTATTAAGCGGATGTAGTTTCTAAACATATATTATTCATCACATATATAGCCAGTTAAATCTCAACCTAGAACGACGTGCATGCCATGTAGTAAACCGATACGGAGGAAGTATAGTAGTAAAAATGAGGTGATTTTATCGAGCGGTCGGCGGGGGAGCATGGCCTGTCATGCGGTCCCACATGTCATGATGTACCAAGGCGATGCGCGTGTCCCTCTTGAGGCAGAAGCAATACTACGTGGTTTGAGATGATGGCAAACTGAAGTGTGAAATAATGGTTGCTTCGTCCATCTGCGAAGGTGCGACATTGTGATTTGACATCTCATTGCTCATTACTACTACTACTAGGGCGGTACGACTGGGATGCGTCCCCCTGCTGTTCTGCACTGTTATTTGATGCTTGACACGTCGACCCGGTTGCTATATGTCCCACATGTTGGCGACAGGAAGACAGAATTCATGAAGTGAGCGTTGATGGAGGAGTACAAGACACGGCTTGGGTTTTTGCTGCTTCGCGTGATCCATCGGTACAAACCCGGACTAAAAAATGCGAGGGCGGGTCTTTTCCCGCGCGGCAGGCAGGGGAGTTTGGCATAGTCTATTCGAGGCAAGGAGGCAGGAAGGGAAACAAGCAAATAAAGGTTGAGCGACTTAGTTTTGGGAAAATCTGATTTTACGGAGTACGTACCCACTAGGGTTTATAGGGCTCATCTAAAAAACATTTGTTTTTCCGTTTTATAAGTCTCAATTCTACTACTAGTAGTAGTACCATCACATGTTGGATTTCGAGGTGCGTTAGATCACCCGATGCAAGCAGTGTCAAGAGAAAACTCACCAATGCATGTAGAAGTTCATGGAAATTTAGTGGTCATTCATGCATTTGTTCTAATTAATGCCTCGGTAAACATAACTTCTTGAGAAAAACGAGCGTACTAATTACTTGTGCAAACTAGGAGTACGAAATTAATTCGACCACTCACCGTCTACCTTGGTTGGAGAGATTTTGAAATTGAGCCATAAACTGGAAAGGAGGGAGTAGTAACTTTTGTCTCTATTACTATTTGTGGCCTTGTATAGATGCAAAATGTATTTTTTTATAGTGGCCTTGTATAAGTAAATGGAGGGAGTACTAAAGAACATATATATTCCAAACAATATGATAATCTCTCTAACCAAGGTAGTAGGGACGAGGAGTAAACGGAGGGAGTAGTAAAATTCTCTCCTCATCCTGCAAGCCACCGCGCGCGTGGGCGAGCGAGCGGGCATAAGGCGTACAATACTACTACTAGTAAGCAAGCTTCACCTCATCCTGCGAGCCACTGCGCCCGTGGGCGGGGGAGACGGCGTACTAAACAAGCTTCTCCTTGTTCTGCGAGTTGACGGGACACATCAAAAGTACTCCAGAGTATAGAGCCTTGCCTCTAAGGTAGGCCCCACATGGTTTGCCTATTTTTTAACATAACGCGTCAGGTCGCAATTTGTTTGTTCACCCGTGGTAGACAATCCTCCCTCCACCAAGTGGACAACCAGTACACGTGTCAAATTACCATGTGGGCTGCCTTTTCATACAGAAATGAGCTCCACCGTGTACCCACGCGGGTGTGGTTGGGAAAGAGACGGGAGTATGTGTGCCGTGCGTGCACCTCTTATCTTCATGCACGTCCCCCACCTACGTGGGTGTGTGTGAGAGATACAAACCTAGACAAATGGCTTGTGCAGAATAACTACTCATCGCAAGCCATTGTAAGAGTGGATGAAATGGTGAAGGAGGAGATAGGGGAGCGGCGGAGGTGTGCGATTCTTGGCCGGCGTTTGGCCTCGTTTACATAGGAGATTAAATAGACGACAGACGGGAGGAGCTCGGCCGGCGTTGCGCTTAATGTCGGCCCAGTCATGAACGGAAGTGTGTCCAGAGTGGGTTTCTCGGCTTCTGATATGTCCATTTTGCATCATGCTTTTATATCGATATTTATTGCATTATGGACTGTTATTTCACTTTATGTCACAATACTTATGGCTATTCTCTCTTATTTTACAAGGTTTACATAAGGAGGGAGAATGCCGGCAGCTGGAATTCTGGGCTGGAAAAGGAGCAAATATTAGAGACCTATTCTGCGCAACTCCAAAAGTCCTGAAACTCCACGGAATATCTTAAAATAAATAAGGAAAAATCCTCGCCAAAGATGAAGTCCAGGGGGCCCACACCCTGCTCACAAGGGTGGGGGGGCGCCCCCCTCCTAGGGCGCGCCCCTACCTCGTGGGCCCCCTGGTGGGTCTCCGACGTCCATCTTCTGCTATAAGAAGTCTTTCGATGAGAAAAAATCAGAAGGAACTTTTCAGGACGAGACTCCGCCACCACGAGGCGGAACCTTGGCGGAACCAATCTAGAGCTCCGGCAGAGCTGTTCTGCCGGGGATACTTCCCTCCGGGAGGGGGAAATCATCACCATCGTCATCACCAACGCTCCTCTCATCGGGAGAGGGCAATCTCCATCAACATCTTCACCAGCACCATCTCATCTCCAAACCCTAGTTCATCTCTTGTATCCAATTCTTGTCTCAAAGTCCGGGATTGGTGCTAGTAGGTTGCTAGTAGTGTTGATTACTCCTTGTAGTTGATGCTAGTTGGTTTATTTGGTGGAAGACCATATGTTCAGATCCTATATGCATATTATTACCCCTCTGATTATGAACATGAATATGCTTTGTGAGTAATTACGTTTGTTCCTGAGGACAAGGGAGAAGTCTTGCTATTAGTAGTCATGTGAATTTGGTATTCGTTTGATATTTTGATAAGATGTATGTTGTCTAGCCTCTAGTGGTGTTATGTGAACGTCGACTACATAACACTTCACCATTATTTGGGCCTAGAGGAAGGCATTGGGAAGTAATAAGTAGATGATGGGTTGCTAGAGTGACAGAAGCTTAAACCCTAGTTTATGTGTTGCTTTGTAAGGGGCTGATTTGGATCCATATGTTTCATGCTATGGTTAGGTTTACCTTAATACTTTTGTTGTAGTTGAGGATGCTTGCAATAGAGGTTAATCATAAGTGGGACGCTTGTTCAAGTAAGAACAGCACCCAAGCACCGATCCACCCACATATCAAATTATCAAAGTATCAAACACGAATCATATGAACGTGATGAAAACTAGCTTGACGCTATTCCCATGTGTCCTCGGGAGCGCTTTTCCTATTATAAGAGTTTGTTCCGGCTTGTCCTTTGCTACGAAAAGGATTGGTCCACCTTGCTGCACTTTATTTACTTTTGTTACTTGTTCCTCGTTACAATTTATCTTATCACAAAACTATCTGTTACCACTTATTTCAGTACTTGCAGAGTATACCTTGCTGAAAACCGCTTATCATTTCCTTCTGCTCCTCGTTGGGTTTGACACTCTTACTTATCAGAAGGACTACGATAGATCCCCTATACTTGTGGGTCATCAAGACTCTTTTCGGGCGCCATTGCCGGGGAGTGTAGCGCCTTTGGTAGGTGGAATTTGGTAAGGAAAAATTTATATAGTGTGCTGAAATTTACTGTCACTTGCTACTATGGAAAGTAATTCTCTGAGGGGCTTGTTCGGGGTATCTTCACCCCGTCCAGTAGAGCAAAGAGTTGCTCCTCAACCTACTGAACCTATTGAAAATTAAACTCCTTTTGAATTTCCTTCGGGTATGATGGAAAAACTGCTAGCTAACCCTTTTACACAAGATGGAACAAAGCATCCTGATGAGCACTTAATATAGTGGATGAAGTTTGTGGATTATTTAAGCTTGCAGGTGTACCCGATGATGTTTCTAAGAAGAAGGTCTTCCCTTTATCTTTGAAGGGAGACGCATTGATATGGTATAGGCTATGTGATGATATGAGATCATGGAACTATAAAAGATTGAAATTGGAATTTCATCAAAAGTATTACCCTATGCATCTTGTTCATCGTGATCGCAATTATATATATAATTTCTGGCCTCGCGAAGGAGAAAGCATCGCTCAAGCTTGGGGGAGGCTTAAATCAATGTTATATTCATGCCCCAATCATGAGCTCTCGAGAGAAATAATTATGCAAAGTTTTTATGCTCGGCTTTCTCATAATAATCAAACCATGCTCGATACTTCTTGTGCTGGCTCTTTTATGATGAAGACTATTGAATTCAGATGGAATTTATTGGATAGAATTAAATGCAACTCTGAAGATTGGGACCTCGACGAAGGTAAAGAGTCAGGTATGACACCTAAGTTTGATTGTGTTAAATCTTTTATGGACACCGATATTTTCCGTAAGTTTAGCACTAAATATGGACTTGACTCTGAGATAGTAGCTTCTTTCTGTGAATCTTTTGCTACTTATGTTGATCTCCCTAAGGAGAAGTGGTTTAAATATCATCCTCCCATAGAAGTAAAAGTAGCTGCACCTATTAAAGTTGAAGAAAAGACTGTCACTTATAATGATCCTATTGTTCCTACTTCTTAGGTTGAGAAACCACCTTTCCCTGTTAGAGTAAAGGATCATGCTAAAGCTTCAACTGTTGTTCGTAAAAGCAATATTAGAACTTATACACCTCCTGAGCAAGTTAAAGTAGAACCTAATATTGCTATTGTTAAAGATCTCTTGTCTGATAATATTGATGGGCATGTTATTCAGTTCGAAGGTGAAACTGCTAGAATTGCTAAACCTTGTGCTAAAGATAAACATAGACCTGTGGTAGGCATGCCTGTTATTTCTGTTAAAATAGGAGATCATTGTTATCATGGCTTATGTGATATGGGTGCTAGTGCTAGTGTTATACCTTATGACTTGTATAAAGAAATCAAGCATGAAATTGCACCTGCTGAATTAGAAGATATTGATGTCACAATTAAACTTGCCAATAGAGATACTATTTCAGCGATGGGAATTGTTAGAGATGTTGAAGTCTTGTGTGGGAAAACTAAATATCCTGCTGATTTTCTTGTTCTTACTTCTCCGCAAGATAGCTTTTGTCCCATTATATTTGGTAGACCCTTCTTGAACACTGTTAATGCTAGGATAGATTGCGAAAAGAATGTTGTTACTATTGGCTTGGATGATATGGTTCATTAGTTTAATTTTTTCTAAATTTAGTAAACAACATCATGAGGAAGAATTGCCTAGTAAGGATGAAATTATTGGTCTTGCTTCTATTGCCGTACCTCCTAGTGATCCTTTAGAACACTATTTGCTAGACCATGAAAATGATATGTTCATGAATGAAAGAAGGGAAATAGATGAAGTATTCTTTAAACAGGAACCTATTCTGCAACACAACTTGCCTGTTGAAATTTTAGGGGATCCTCCTCCACCCAAGGGTGATCCCGTGTTTGAGCTTAAACCGTTGCCTGATAATCTTAAATATGCTTATCTTGATGAAAAGAAGATATATCCTATTATTATTAGTGCTAACCTTTCAGAGCATGAAGAAGAAAGATTATTGAAAACTCTAAAGAAGCATCGTGCTACTATTGGATATACTCTTGATGATCTTAAGGGCATTTGTCCCACTTTATGTCAACATAAAATAAATTTGGAATCAGATGCCAAACCAGTTCGTGATCCTCAACGACGTCTGAATCCTAAAATGAAAGAAGTGGTAAGAAAAGAAATACTCAAGCTTCTGGAGGCAGGTATAATTTATCCCGTTGTTGATAGTCAGTGGGTAAGTCCTGTCCATTGTGTCCCTAAGAAGGGAGGTATTACTATTGTTCCTAATGATAAAGATGAATTGATTCCACAAAGAATTATCACAGGTTATAGGATGGTAATTGATTTCCGCAAATTAAATAAAGCTACTAAGAAAGATCATTACCCCTTACCTTTTATTTATCAAATGCTAGAAAGATTATGCAAACATACACACTATTGCTTTCTAGATGGTTATTCTGGTTTCTCTCAAATACCTGTGTCGGCTAGAGATCAATCAAAGACTACTTTTACATGCCCTTTTGGTACTTTTGCTTATAGACGTATGCCTTTTGGTTTATGTAATGCACCTGCTACCTTTCAAAGATGCATGATGGCTATATTCTCTGACTTTTGTGAAAAGACTTGTGAGGTTTTCATGGACGATTTTTCCGTCTACGGTTCCTCTTTTGATGATTGCTTGCGCAATCTTGATCGAGTTTTGCAGAGATGTGAAGAAACTAATCTTGTCTTGAATTGGGAAAAGTGTCACTTTATGGTTAATGAAGGTATTGTCTTGGGGCGTAAAGTTTCTGAAAGAGGTATTGAAGTTGATAAAGCCAAGGTCGATGCTATTGAAAAGATGCCATGTCCCAAGGACATCAAAGGTATAAGAAGTTTCCTTGGTCACGCCGGATTTTACAGGAGGTTCATTAAGGACTTCTCAAAAATTTCTCGGCCTCTGACTAATTTATTGCAAAAAGATATACCATTTGTCTTTGATGATGATTGTGTAGAAGCATTTGAAATACTTAAGAAAGCATTAGTCTTTGCACCTGTTGTTCAACCACCTGATTGGAATTTACCCTTTGGAATTATGTGTGATGCTAGTGATTATGCTGTAGGTGCTGTTCTAGGGCAAAGAGTTGATAAGAAATTAAATGTTATTCATTATGCTAGTAAGACTAGACAATGCTCAAAGAAATTATGCTACTACTGAAAAAGAGCTTTTATCAGTTGTATTTGCTTGTGATAAGTTCAGACCTTATATTGTTGATTCTAAAGTAACTATTCACACTGATCATGCTGCTATTAAATACCTTATGGAAAAGAAAGATGCTAAACCTAGACTTATTAGATGGGTTCTCTTGCTACAAGAATTTGATTTGCATATTGTTGATAGAAAGGGAGCTGAGAACCCCATTGCAGACAACTTGTCTAGGTTAGAGAATGTTCTTGATGACCCACTACCTATTAATGATAGCTTTCCTGATGAACAATTAAATGTTATAAGTACTTCTCGTAGTACTCCATGGTATGCTGATTATGCTAATTATATTGTTGCTAAGTTTATACCACCTAGCTTCACATACCAGCAAAAGAAAAAGTTTTTCTATGACTTGAGACATTAATTTTGGGATGACCCACATCTTTATAAAGAAGGAGTAGATGGTGTTATTAGACGTTGTGTACCTGAGCATGAACAGGAACAGATCCTACGCAAGTGTCATTCCGAGGCTTATGGAGGACACCACGCTGGAGATACAACTGCACATAAGGTATTGCAATCTGGTTTTTATTGGCTTACTCTCTTCAAGGATGCCCATAAGTTTGTCTTGTCTTGTGATGAATGTCAAAGAATTGGTAATATTAGTAGACGTCAAGAAATGCCTATGAATTATTCACTTGTTATTGAACCATTTGATGTTTGGGGCTTTGATTATATGGGACCTTTTCCTGCCTCTAATGGATACACACATATTCTAGTTGCTGTTGATTACGTTACTAAGTGGGTACAAGCTCTTCCAACTAGTAGTGCTGATCATAACACTTCTATTAAAATGCTTAAAGAAGTTGTTTTTCCGAGGTTTGGAGTCCCTAGATATTTAATGACTGATGGTGGTTCACACTTTATTCATGGTGCTTTCCGTAAAATGCTTGCTAAGTATGATGTTAATCATAGAATTGCATCTCCTTATCACCCACAGTCCAGTGGTCAAGTAGAGTTGAGCAATAGAGAGCTCAAATTAATTTTGCAAAAGACTGTTAATAGGTCTAGAAAGAATTGGTCTAAGAAACTTGATGATGCATTATGGGCTTATAGAACTGCATACAAAAATCCTATGGGTATGTCTCCGTATAAAATGGTTTATGGAAAAGCATGTCACTTACCTCTCGAACTAGAACATAAGGCATATTGGGCTATTAAAGAGCTCAACTATGATTTTAAACTTGTCGGTGAGAAGAGGTTATTTGATATTAGCTCACTTGATGAATGGAGAACCCAAGCTTATGAAAATGCCAAGTTGTTTAAAGAAAAAGTTAAAAGATGGCATGACAAAAGGATACAAAAGAGTGAGTTTAATGTAGGTGATTATGTATTGCTATACAACTCTCGTTTAAGATTTTTTGCAGGAAAACTTCTCTCTAAATGGGAAGGCCCCTATGTTATCGAAGAGGTCTATCGTTCCGGTGCCATAAAGATCAACAACTTCGAAGGCACAAATCCGAAGGTGGTAAACGGTCAAAGAATCAAACATTATATATCAGGTAATCCCATAAATGTTGAAACCAATATTATTGAAACTGTAACCCCGGAGGAATACATAAGGGACACCTTCCAAACCGTTTCAGACTCCGAAAAGGAATAGGTATGTGGTACGGTAAGTAAACCGACTCCAAAACAATTTTTAAGGCAATATTTCTCCGTCTTGGAATATTTAGAAAAATAGATAAATAAGTAGCAGTCCGGGAAGGACACGAGGGCCCCACGAGGGTGGTGGGCACGCCCCCCTACCTCATGAGCACCTCGTGTGCCTTCCGGACTCTGTTTTCTTGCACGATACGTATTTTGGTCGGTAAAAATTCATTATATATTCTCCTGAAGGTTTTGACTCACGTATCACGCAAATATCCTCTATTTTCATTTCGAGCTGTCCCGTTGCAGATTAAATCAACATGTCTTCCCAGGATTCAGAAGGAGAAAGCTATGTGGATGATTACTTAGCAAATCCCAAGGTCTATGGAGATGTGGAACACGATGGATGGACCACGGAGGAAGAAGAGGACTATAACCCAAGGGGAAGGAGGAGACGAGCTCAGATGAAGATGAAGCACCATTACCTCAACCTGGGGACATGCACGTGGAGTTCAAAAAGTCAGGTCTCCCTGATAGGGTAAAGAAACCCAAGTTCGAGTTTATCCCTTTTCGTCTCTTACAGGAAAATAAGCAGGACCTATGCAAAAAGATATTAACCCTGGAGTGGGAGATTGATGATCTGAGGGATCAAAATGTCGTCCTCAAGCACAAATTAAGGGAGAAGCCTAAGCCATCAACTAAGCCAACATCACCACCACCTTCTTCACCGACAAAGGAGATATAATCACATGGGTATGGGCACTCCCCTTGGCAACTGCCAAGCTTGGGGGAGGTGCCCCGGTATCGTATCACCATCACAACTCCTGTCTTTATCATTTTTCTTAGTTTGATCCTATTAGAAGTATCTTGATCTAGTAGAATAAAGTTTATGGCATGATCTAGTTTTGAGTTTTGCTTTATGATCTCTCTTTGTAATCGAGTCCGTGAGCTATATATAATAAAGATTAGTGTTGAGTCAAGGGCTTGATTATTTTGCCATGATCTTGGGTGAATAAAAGAAAGAAGAAAAGAATAAAAAGAAAGAAAAAGCTCATATTGATCTTATTGAGAGTAATGACTTCACATAGAAAGAGTATGATGATTAAAAGTTGTTGGGAGTTGGCAGACATAGCTTTGGTCATTGTTGCAATTAATAGGAAGTAATACGGAAAGAGAGGTTTTCACATATAGATATATTATCATTGACATCTTTTATGATTGGGAGCACTCATTAAAATATGACATGCTAAAGGGTTGATGTTGGACAAGGAAGACAACGTAATGAGTTATGTCTTTCTTATATCTGAGATAAAGTATGTTGTCATGGATCCTCTAACTTGTTGAGCTTGCCTTTCCCCCTCATGCTAGCCAAATTCTCAGCACCAAGTAGAAATACTACTTGTGCTTCCAAATACCCTTAAACCAGTTTTGCCATGAGAGTCCACCATATCTACCTATGGATTGAGTAAGATCCTTCAAGTAAGTTGTCATCGGTGCAAAGCAATAAAAATTGCTCTAAATATGTATGATTGATTGGTGTGGGAGAAATAAGCTTTATACGATCTTGTGATGTGGAAGTAATAAAAGCGACGAACTGCATAATAAAGGTTCATATCACAAGGGGCCATATAAAGTGACGTTCTTTCGCATTGAGATTTTGTGCATCCAACCATAAAAGCGCATGGCAACCTCTGCTTCCCTCTGCGAAGGGCCTATCTTTTATTATTATCTTCTACCTTATGCAAGAGTCAAAGTGATCTTCACCTTCCCTTTTTCATTTTATCCTTTGGCAAGCTCAGCATGTTGGAAAGAACATGATATATATATATATATATATATCTAATTGGATATAGGGGAGCATGAATTATTATTGTTGACATTACCCTTGAGGTAAAAGGTTGTGGGGCAAAACTATAAGCCCCTATCTTTCTCTGTGTCCGATTAAAACTTCATAACCACAAGTATTGCATGAGTGTTAGCAATTATGAAGGACTAAATGATAGTTGAGTATGTGGACTTGCTTTTTAGCTCTGACATAGACTCTTTCCGATGTTATGATAAATTGCAATTGCTTCAATGACTGAGATTATAGTTTGTCGGAGCCCAATAAGGATTATGATTTATACTTTTGCATTGTGAATAGATCATCACTTGAACATAAGTAATCATATGACAAAATCTATATATGTTGTTGTTATGAGAATAATCATGATGCCTTCATGTCCGTATTTTATTTTTATCGACGCCTCTACCTCTAAACATGAGGACATATTTATTGTTATCGGCTTTTCGCTTGAGGACAAGCGAGGTCTAAGCTTGGGGGAGTTGATACGTCCATTTTGCATCATGCTTTTATATCGATATTTATTGCATTATGGACTGTTATTTCACTTTATGTCACAATACTTATGACTATTCTCTCTTATTTACAAGGTTTACATAAGGAGGGAGAATGCCGGCAGCTGGAATTCTGGGATGGAAAAGGAGAAATATTTCTGCGCAACTCCAAAAGTCCTGAAACTCCATGGAATATCTTAAAATAAATAAGGAAAAATCCTCGCCAAAGATGAAGTCCAGGGGGGCCACACCCTTCTCACAAGGGTGCCCCCCCCTCCTAGGGCGCGCCCCCTACCTCATGGGCCCCCTGGTGGGTCTCCGATGTCCATCTTCTGCTATATGAAGTCTTTCGATGAGAAAAAAATCAGAAGGAACTTTTCGGGACGAGACTCCGCCGCCACGAGGCGGGACCTTGGCGGAACCAATCTAGAGCTCCGGCAGAGCTGTTCTGCCGGGAATACTTCCCTCCGGGAGGGGGAAATCATCACCATCGTCATCACCAACGCTCCTCTCATCGGGAGAGGGCAATCTCCAGCAACATCTTCACCAGCACCATCTCATCTCCAAACCCTAGTTCATCTCTTGTATCCAATTCTTGTCTCAAAGTCCGGGATTGGTGCTAGTAGGTTGCTAGTAGTGTTGATTACTCCTTGTAGTTGATGCTAGTTGGTTTATTTGGTGGAAGACCATATGTTCAGATCCTATATGCATATTATTACCCCTCTGATTATGAACATGAATATGCTTTGTGAGTAATTACGTTTGTTCCTGAGGACAAGGGAGAAGTCTTGCTATTAGTAGTCATGTGAATTTGGTATTCGTTTGATATTTTGATAAGATGTATGTTGTCTAGCCTCTAGTGGTGTTATGTGAACGTCGACTACATAACACTTCACCATTATTTGGGCCTAGAGGAAGGCATTGGGAAGTAATAAGTAGATGATGGGTTGCTAGAGTGACAGAAGCTTAAACCCTAGTTTATGCGTTGCTTCGTAAGGGGCTGATTTGGATCCATATGTTTCATGCTATGGTTAGGTTTACCTTAATACTTTTGTTGTAGTTGAGGATGCTTGCAATAGAGGTTAATCATAAGTGGGGCACTTGTTCAAGTAAGAACAGCACCCAAGCACCGGTCCACCCACATATCAAATTATCAAAGTATCGAACGCGAATCATATGAACGTGACGAAAACTAGCTTGACGATATTCCCATGTGTCCTCGGGAGTGCTTTTCCTATTATAAGAGTTTGTTCCGGCTTGTCCTTTGCTATGAAAAGGATTGGGCCACCTTGCTGCACTTTATTTACTTTTGTTACTTGTTGCTCGTTACAATTTATCTTATCACAAAACTATCTGTTACCACTTATTTCAGTACTTGCAGAAAATACCTTGTTGAAAACCGCTTATCATTTCCTTCTGCTCCTCGTTGGGTTCGACACTCTTACTTATCGAAAGGACTACGATAGGTCCCCTATACTTGTGGGTCATCAACTCTCTTCTCAAATTTCACTAAAAAATTTAGGATCACTCGGGTATCTTGGAATCATTCTGATCGATTTGTGACGAGAACATTGTTCTTGGTGCCTCCTGTCATTTAGGGGTTGTGGCAGTGTCCCGGGGAGTTGAGCTCTGAGGTGTTGTCATCACAAATTTATCGTTGCAGTTCTGGAATACCTGAGTTTAGTTTCGCCGACATCGAAAATCTCTTTTATGCAGTTGTTGGTGAGATAACCTCGAGGCCACCCAGTACTGGGGCGTGAGTTCGGGAGTATTGCCATAACTCGTATAACGGATGCTTTTCGAAGGTTGAGGTAGATGATTTCCGAAGTTTTTCTTGGTTATGTGTTGAAGGATGGAGAAAGCTGGATGTAGGATTTGGTAGATTTGGGTGAGATATTATGCTTCCCCTGTATCCCCAACACCTGATTGCATAACCGGAAAATTTCAGGAGTTTATAAGTGGGAATTCAAGTAGCTCCTAGGATTTCTTTCCGACAGATGTATGATATGAAATTGGGGTTCGACGTCTAGTGGTCCGCCTATTCACGGTTGGTTTTACAGTGGTCTCGTTGTGTCTTAAAGAGTCCTTGGCTATGCCGACTCGGGGACGCTTCGTATGTCATGTGCACTGCCTTGTACATGATGGTGTTGTACGATCGAGCCCGTGTAGGCCACACCACGAAAACTTCGGACGAAATCTCTATCATATGTTTGTTCTGGCTTATTCTGCAAGCCAATCCTTTGTTTTTGTTTTGAGTTGTGGTATTCGAGTTGCTTCGAAGTCAAATGTTGATTCCATCCCTTGTCTAAGTGGTGTTCCCATACTCCGATGTGGGTACTAATCCTTCTTGATAATCGAGATTGTCATGTCAAACCTTTTCAACCGGTGTGCTTCTCTTCAAGCGGATCCGTCCATTTTCAACATCCGCAAGATCTAGTATCAGTTCTTCTCAACGGTGTTTGTTCATCCGTCTCCAAGTTGTCTTTGTTTTTCCCGCCCACCCACCCTTTTTCTTGAAGGACTAAGATTTCTTTATCAAGTATCCATGTTATCGATGGAAGTCTCTCCATTCTTTTCTTTCAATGTTCGCATCCGGTGATTCTCATGAAGATTCTAACGGAGCTTCAAGTTCGTCACTCTTCACTCGTTTTTCTTCTCTGGTGGTTTAAATTCAAGCGTTATTGATCATATATTTTTCCTCGTTTCAAATACCCTCTCTTGCCGGTGCTCCTCATATTCATTCACTTCTCGTTATTCATTTGTTCCGGAGTGCTGAAGATATCTCGAAGATTTGTGTTTTCACTCTGCATCCATTCAAGCTATTTCGAGGTCCTATCTTATTCAAGCCATTTAATTCAACCGGTGTAATCTCTCCTTCAAATCGTTCAACGGTGTATCTTTTTAGTGAGCCCTAACCCACAGGTCTTTTCCCAGGATCTTACCTGACTCTTCTTATTTTCCCAGAGTTATTCTCAAATCTTCTAAAGTTTTTCATAAGAATGAATTATCATTAGTCATATGTATTTCTCCAAGATCGGTCAAATTGTTTTCATTGTTGGCTCAACCTATTCATTTTCATTCTTCCGGAGTGCCTAAATGAGTCATGATGGTATTTCTCGTCGTCATTCTCAGTTTGGAAGACCGAAGAAGATTTTTCTTTCAACCTTGCTCCATTCTCTTCAAGATTCGTGATTCTAGCTTGTTGCCATCCTCTCATAATTATTTTGGATTGTGAGAATTTTTTTTCCACCTATCCGGAGCAATTCAAGATTCTTTTCAGTTTGTTTCTCCGGAGCCCATCATCTCAGAATTTATTCATTCTCAGCTTTTAGTTATCATTCTCCAATCTTACCGGTGCTTCGTTCAAGTGATCTCTAATCGGCTCGTGATCTCTTCATTCTCATGTATCTAAACCCTCTCATGTATCTTCGTTCATTTGCTAATTTTTCCCGGTGTTTCTTTATCTTTACTTCATTCATTTTCAATCCTACCGGTGTATCGTTGAAGACCTTATCAAGTTACCGATATCTCTACTAATCCTTTTCAACGAGAATAAGTAGTATGCCAATTCCATTGCTTGTCATCAATTTAAATTGGTGAAGGATAAGCATAATATAATTCTTATTCTTGTTTCATCGAGTAAATTCAACTCCTTATTCCGGAGGCTCATCAAGCTCTCGGTTTTCAATTGTTTCATTTTTTCTTTCCCGGAGTTCCAAGCTCTCTCAATTATTTCATCGCGAAGATCCATCTAATCATTACAAGGATTCACCTTGTGTTTTCAACGTCTTTTTCCTTTCGTTTGATCATTCTTTTGTTACCGGAGTTCTTCATGGAGGTCTACATGATGGTTCATCAAGGATTTAATTCCTTCTCGAAGGGTTCATCAACATTCTTTTTAGAGGAGCTCAAGCATTCTTCATCTCGCTTTCCAAAGTGTGATTCTTTCTTTAATTCTTATATTTTGAGGTGGTGTTATGCCACTCTTGACAATTTCCCTTCGTGTTTCATGTTTCACATGTTTTTCAAGAGTGAGGTATTTAAATCCATCATTTTCTCTTCGCTCAAGTCATCTTTCCAACCAATCAACCTCTTCTTTGGAGTTATCTTGGGGTATATTTCACCTAAAGCCTTCCCTGAGGATTGTTGCTATCCATGGTGCTTATAATGACCCAAGTTCTTCAATTATCCTCCCGGTGAATAAGTTTCTCATCTCCTTGTTGATATCAATCCAATCTTTGATTTTGTTAGTGGCAGGTTGTCACCTCATAATCTGAGATGTATTCCATAAGACCATATCAAGCTTATCCTTTTTTTTCGTTGTTGGTTTTCCAACAACTCCGCCCGACCCGTCTCCTAAGGAGGCCTTCTCAAGCTCTTTTGTGGCATAAGATGGCATTTTCGTCTCCATTCTTTTATTTCAATTATCTATCTTCTATTATTTTGTTATGGAGTCTTTGTGATCTTGCTCTTTTCTCTCATCATCTTGGATCGTGTTCTTTTCGTGTTTATCCATTTAATTGGAGTGTTGTGTCCTTTTGCTCAAGCTCTTTCATTTTATCAACTCTTTCATCTCTCTTCAACCGAAGTGCTACCCGAATCAGTTCTTTCTTTTCCTCTTTCTTAACGGAGTGCTTTCAACTTTGTTCATCTCAGTTGCTTTCTTTCTTTTATTTTGCTCAACCTCGCAAGGTTCCTTGGTTTCACTCATTGGTCAGAGAAGCAACTTAGTTTTACCTCTTCTATTTCTCTTCCGTTGTCCCTCCAGTGCCATTCTAGATCTCGGGACGAGATCCTCTCGTAGTGGTGGAGTGTTGTAACGCCCCGAGACTGATGTGCCAGGTGTCGCCCAGTTATTCGCTGTTGTTTCCTTGTCATTGCTTGCGTGTCATGCATTGCATATCATGTCATCATGTGCATTTCATTTGCATACATGTTCGTCTCATGCATCCGAGCATTTTCCTCGTTGTCCGTTTTGCAATCCGGCGCTCCTATGTCACCCGGTGTCCCTTTCTACCTCTTTTCGTGTGTGGGTGTTAAACGTTTTCGGATTGGACCAAGACTTGTCATGCGGCCTTGGTTTACTACCGGTAGACCGCCTGTCAAGTTTCGTGCCATTTGAACTTCGTTTGATACTCCAACGGTTAACCGAGGGACCAAAAAGGCCTCGTGAGTGTTGCAGCCCAACACCCTTCCAAAGTGGCCCAAAACCCACCTAAACCTCCTCCATCATCTCGGTCATTCGATCACGACCACGTGGCCGAAAACCGCACCTCATTTGGACTCTCCTAGCTCCCTCTACCTATAAATATGTGATCCCCTCCGAAATTCGTGGTGCAAACCCTAACTTCGTCCTCCTCCCGCCCACGGACATGTCCACCACGCCGCCGGACATGTCCGCACTGCCCTTCAGCGAATCAGAAGCCACCACCTGCCCACCGCCGCCGTCCCCGCGCCGCCGGGCCCGTGGAGCCCATCTCCGGCCCGCCCCGGGCCGCGCCGGGCCCGAGGAGACCCGCGCCTCGCCGCTCGCCGGATCTCCGCCGCTCCTTCGCCGGAGCCTCCCTCCGCCGCCGCCTCCTTTTCTCCGCCGCCGCGCTCGTGCTCGTCGGCGAGCTCACCCCGCTGCAGACCTAGCAGGACGCCGCCGCCTGGCCCGTTCGACCGCGCCCCGCCGCCGCCCGTCTCTTCCTGCGCGCCGCGCGCCACCCGATCCGGCCCCTGACCTCGCTGGCGACCAGCGCCTCCACTGCCGTCGGGAACGGATCCGGCAGCCCCTGATCCGCCTGGATCCGGCCGGTCCCCGCCCCGCCTCGCCTCGGCCCCGCCGCCTCGCCATCATCGCCGGGTACCGCCGCCCCTGGCTCCCTCGATCCAGGAGGGATCGAGGAGGACGAAGATGTCGTCTGCGTTGACCGTGTGCGCGCATCGTGGGCCTCCCCGCGGCCCATCTCCGCCCGAGGCCCAACACCCCTTCAGCGCCAGCCTGCCTCACCGCCGATTCGGCCCGAGCGCCCGTTGACCACTGTTCACCGAGGTCTATTTTTTTCGTCCAAGTCCCAGATTTGCTATATTTTATGCCCCTGTTCATTGCATCATAACTCTGTCATCGTAACTCTGATTCGCGCGTGTAGCATATCAAAATGTTCGCCTCGACGAGTACATCATTTCATCTCATTGCATCATTTTCATTTGAGCGCATCTTGATGCCCAAAATGCTGTTGGAAGAGGGCTATGTGAGTAATTTGTCAGATCTGTTTCATCAAATAGCTATTTGTCATTTTTGCCATGATTAATTGTGTGCATGCTATGATCCTGACCTCTACATGTGTTTTGTTTTATGCCATGCCATCTTTATAGGGGTGCTTGCCATGTATTTTTGTGATATTTTTGGTGACTAGAACAAGCTTGCAAAGTAGCGTAATCGGTAATGCTGATTTCAGGGACTTAGAATTTCACCAAGTCCTTGTCCTGATTTTGTTGTTATGCCATATGTTCATGTTGTTTCCTAGTGATCCGTGCCTCTTTTGGGGATGATCAGGAAGGATGTTTTGTCAATATTGTGGTGATCTATCCATTCATGTATTTGTTTGCATTTATGGAGCATCCTAGCTTGAGTCAATCGAGCTCTACTTTTGCTATATCGTGAATCCTGGCAGATCGTTGACTTGTTAGCGATTTTGCCGAGGATGTTGTTATTGGTCCGTGCATGCTATATTGTTGTTCTTGCCATTTATAGCTTCTATGATATGTATTCTTGATGGGTGCATGCTTAGTTTGTCATGCCATGCTCTGTAGTGAGTGCATCGAGCTCGTAAACATGCCTACCCGTTAAGAGATTTGCATGCTCCAGTTTTTCACTAAGTCCGTAATCTGATTATGTTTGTGCCATGTTCGCATGCTTGCAATTGTATTTTCTGATCCCTTTTGGCTCAAGGTCACTAAGGGACTTTTGTTAAGTGCTTTGAGTAGCTTCATTTCATGCCTTGCTTTGCCATGTTAATTTCCTGTAGCATATAGTTTTCATGCTCCAAAGTGTGCTACCAGTCTGAAACCTGTTTATCATTTGCACTTTTGCCATGCTTGTTTGAACTTGTTAATGGATGAATTGGCCGTAGCTCAGTGTTCATCTTTTGTCAAGCATCATGAGTGGATCCCTGCCATGTATTTTGTTGTCATGTTTGAGTGCTGTAGCATAATTATCTTGATGCTTTTAGATGGCTACTTGTTGTTTATCGCGGACCGGTGTCATATTTGTTTTGCTTGCCATTTCCAAACCGTGCATCCGATTCCGGTGATCTTTATATCGATTTCAACCGAAATCACCTCACCTTTCCAGTGGCACTCTTGGATTTCCAACTTGAGGCCAGGTTCAATCATTCCTTGTCAAATCTTGCATATGCATCACATATCGCATCCCGCATAGCATACCATGTTTGCATCATGTTGTTCGAGCATTGCACGTGGTTGATTGTGCGCCTTTTGCTTGTTTGACTTGTTTTTTTTTGACTAGGGACTGTAGGGGAAAAGCCCCACAGCAGATCAAAAACTTTATTAAAAGGCAAGACAAGTACAAGTACAAGGGGGATTACAAGGGGTAATCAAGCTAGTCTAAATAAAGGAGGAAAAACAACAAACAGGCTCAAGGAGGAAGAAAAGAGATCCATTTAAGGAGATCCTCCTTATAAGCATGCTTAACCCTATATTGCATTAGAGCAATATCATGAAGAAAAGCTGTTCTCCATTTATTAAATCCAGCTCTCTCATGCCTAAAGACCTTAGCATTTCTGACAATCCATATATTCCAGCAAGCTATAAAGACCACTTCAGAGAAGAAAGGTTTCCTGAAACTCCTGTTTGCATTGATGACCAGCTCCTTCATCGAGTCACCTGATGACCAATCAATTTGCAAATAGTTCCAAACCCTGACACTAAAATTGCAATTGAAGAACAGATGATCTCTTGTTTCCCTAGTCTGCAAAGGGTAGAGAACACATTTTACTCCATCCTCCAAATGCCAATGCCTCCGTTCCACCATATCTTTGGTATTCAGCCTATCCATAATGAGCATCCAAGAAAAAACCTTTATTTTCATAGTGCAAGAGGACTTCTAGATCCAAGCTGTGAGGGGGTTGAAAGATTGTGACACAAACACATGGGAGTAAAAAAGCTTCCGAGAGTATCCCTTGGTAGTGCCATTCCAAAGCCAAATATCTTTGGACCCAGTGACTCTATCATGGCTTTCCAACAGAGATTGAAGAACAATCAGCTCATCAAAGGCCCGGCTAGACAAAGGAAGATGGAAGAGGTGATACATGTCCTGAGAGTCCAAGAAATCCTTAACAGAAATCCAGGGATCTTTAACATATGAAAAAAGCCTGGGAAATCTGAACTGGAGCTGAGAGTCCTGATCATCAAGCTTCCAAGTGTCTGACCACATGAGTGCAGTGTCTCCTTCATTTATCTGAACCCAAGCACAGTCCCTAAAGTTTTGCAAGACATTGCATATATCCTTCCACCAGAAGGAGCCACAATCAGAAGTTCCTTGGGGTACTCTGCCATGATAGTAGGAGTCCCAAATTAAGGACACCCAAGGTATATCCTTTTTATTGAGGAAGTTATTGGCATGTTTGAGCAGAAGCGCCACATTCTGAACACCCAGGTTGAGAATACCAAGGCCTCCCTTGTTTTTTGGCCTGCAAATAAGGTCCCAAGCAGCCAGAGAAGGAGCAGGTTCACCCCTATTTTTCCTCCAGAGGCATTGTCTCTGAATTCTCTCCAATTGCTTTAGAATGCCAGCAGGGACAGCCAAACTACAAAGAAAGAAGATAGGCATAGAAGATAATGCAGAGTTCAGAAACTGTAATCTCTCCCCTTGATTTAAAAAGGAGGAGCTAGCTGTCATTCTTCTCTCCATGCAGTCCACCAGAGGCATGAAGTCCACCATTTTAGGCCTAGTAGTACCTACTGGCAACCCAAGGTATGTGAAAGGCATTTTCCCAATTTGACATCCAAATGCAGCAGCTAAATCTGTCATGACAGCAGTGTCCACATTGATGGGAATGATAAGGGATTTATGATAATTCACATCAAGCCCAGTTGACATAGAGAAGACCTTCAACATGTCCTTCAAAGTAATTAACTGTACCTTGTCAGCAGGCAAGATAATCAAGGTATCATCAGCATACTAAATCACAGGATAGTCCTGGTCATGACAAGGTATTGGGAGATGAAGTATGCCCCTTCTGAACATGTCATTAATTACAGTCTGCAAAAGGTCAGCTGCTAATACAAAGAGCAGGGGAGAGACTGGATCTCCCTGCCTAACACCCTTTTTGCATATGAATTTCCTACCAGGAACACCATTCAGCAGAACAGATGAGGTACCTGTAGACAAAAGCTGTTTCATCCAAAGAATCCACTTTTCATTGAAACCCTTATATCTCAAGATTTGGACAATTGCCTCATGCTCAAGAGAATCAAAGGCCTTCTCAAAATCCAATTTAAGTATGACAATTGGCCTCTTGGACTGATGACACTGGTGTAAATACTCAAAGGTCCATCCAATACAGTCCTGAATAGTTCTGCTTTTTGTAAACCCATACTGGTTCTTGTGGATACACTGCATTATTACCTCTTGGAACCTATTGGCTGCCATTTTGGAAAGGAACTTAAGACCCATTCCTGTTAGAGAAATAGGTCTGAAGTCCCCCACCTCCTCAGGTGAATGTTTCTTAGGCACCAAAGTGATAAATGAATCATTGATGTTCTCTAGATGAGCAGTACCATCATAAAAAGCATGTGCTAGTTCATAAAAATCTGGGGAGATAATGTGCCAACACCTTTTAAAGAAAAGGCCATTAAAACCATCTGGACCTGGGGCTTTATCAACTGGCATATGTTTGACAATCTTGTCCATTTCCTCTTTCTCAAAGGGCTTAGTGAGAACATCTAAACCCTCCACTGGAACAAGTAAAGAGGAGAGATCAAAGCCCATGTGGATACCCCTTGAAGAGCCCATTCTATTTTTAAAACAATTCCATATAATACCTTCCATTTGAGAGTGGTCAAATACCACTGTGCCATCAGGTAGTTTTAAGCTAGCAATAGAATTCCTTCTATGCCTCTCAGTAGCCATAGCATGAAAGAACTTAGTGTTTTCTCCACCCACTTTTATATATCTGATAGTACATCTCTTTTTCCAATAAAGCCATTGAAGGTGGAGCAACTTTTCCACATGATTCTTAAACACTCTTCTAAAATTAGATTCATGCCTCTACAATGATCTGAGCTCCTCAAGTTCATCTAGTAACAGAATAACCTTATTACATTTACAGACAAGCATTTTCAGTTTGGAGATGTTCATCTGCCATCTTTTGAGACACATTCGCAGGGATTTGAACTTGTCAGCTATTCTAGCTGTGATATGACCCTTTCTAGAAGTTCTTTGCCATGAAGAGTCAACACAGTCCATAAAACCCTCGAGCTCTAACCAATAGTTCTCAAATCTAAAAATGTTAGACTTGGGAATAGAAGTTTTGATTGAAACCACACATGGCACGTGGTCAGATGCAGTTTTTGCAAGGGGCGTCACCTCAGTCATGGGATAGTCAGATATCCAATCAACAGAAGTGAAAAACCAATCTAGCTGCTCGAGGAGGGGATTATCCTGCATATTAGACCAAGTGTATGATCTGCCTTTGATGGGCAATTCCAAAAGGCCCAAGTGCCCTATAATCTCATTGAAGATAAACATGTCGTTCAGGTCCCCTCCAGGGAAATTTCTGTTATCCAGCGAGCGCATAAAATTGAAATCCCCCAGGAGCAGCCAATTTTCATCCACTGGAATCGTCAGGTGGTATAACCAAGTAACAAAATTATCCCTAGCTTCCCCCCGACAAGGACCATAAACAGCAACAAGAGTCCACCTCTCATTATTTTGTCTGGAAACAAACTCAATCACTACTGCAAATTGTTGGATTTCCAATAAGGTCCCCTCAAAAACAGAGGAGTTCCAAATAACTATGATTCCACCAGAGGCCCCCAAAGAAGGAGCAAAAGCAAAACTGTCAAATCTTTTAGGACAAAAACTTTTAACTGATCTGGAGTCAAAAGAAGCACATTTAGTTTCCTGCAAACATGCAATTGCACAGTGACTCTCATCGATCTTTTGCCTGATAGCTCTTTGCCTAGTTTCAGACTTTAAACCCCTGACATTCCAGCACAGGACATTCCAGCTTTTACATTGAGAATTCATAGATAAAGATTATAAACAGGTCCCCAAACCATACAGCACACAATGCCATATGTCCAAAAGCCACATTCAGGTCTGAACCAACGTTATTACATATCCAAAGTTCAGAACGTAAAGACATGCAGGAAGCAAATTTTGGGGCTTGCAAAACCCAGCATTTGGAGAGCACACTATTCATTGGAGGCTTGGTTGGTTGCGGCAGAAGGGTCCACCATAAGTGCATCCTCAGTGAGCAGAGCTGCATCAATGTCCAACTCCTTGTCAATAGCTTGCAGATGACTGACAGGAGTGGGAGGAGGGACATCTCCATATGCAGTGGTGCTGGACCTCTCAGCAGGCATGGGCTTAGCCTTGGGCTTCTTCTTCTTGGGCTGTGGAACCAACTCATGGAAAGTGGGTTTAAATCCATCATGCTGGGCCGAGCTTCTGGTACATCTGCGAACAGACGTTTCAACCAGAGGTGTTGGTGCCAGAGTTTTACGAGGCCTCCTTGGTCTTGCGCACATAGATGGAGAGGGAACCAAAGCAGGCGTAGGTTCATCCGTATCATCTACAAAAAGAGCTCTTGCCACAGGTCTAACCGGAACCGGCTCGTTCCATGTCAGTAAAGGAAGATCATCAGGCTGAAAAGCAAGGCTCCATCTTCTCTTGACTGGCGACAAAGGTTTAGGCATTAGAGGTTGCGGTACCTCAAACACCACTGGTGCATTCAGCAAATTCTCAAAAGAACGCCTCCATATCATTTCAGGGGGCAGAGGGGGTCCAAAGGGGACCTTAATAACAGGTTGAGTAAGGGCCACAACATCAATAACTTGGGGTTGATAAACCACGATCGCCCAATTGCTAGAATCTACCACTTCCTTGGCAATGTCCTCCGAGTCACTTAGGGTTTCCGTTGCAGTTCCACCAACTAGATTGACTGCAGGTGGCTCCTGGAGCTGCACATCTGAACTTGGCTGAGTAGAACTTTGCTGTGCCGAATCATTGAAAACCATGGACTCTTGGTCCTCCACAACTGGTTCCGCAGCAGGCTCATCCCAGTTGTCCCAGTTGTCCTCTTGATCATGGGCAGGAGCAGGCGGCGGTGGTGGCACATCGTTCCACCCCAAAGCAGCGAATGGAGGCAGGATAAAAGGCGGCATTTCCAGAAAGGGCACACCAGGCAGCGGATGAGGGTTGCCATTGATGGGCATCAAGTCCTCATCTTGGGGCATTTGCTCAGCGAAATTGGCACCCAGAATATACAATGGCGCCGTCCACGACACTCTGGCACCACCCCAGGCTGCATACTCCATGAACACCACGTCTCGGGGCACAAGAATATCCTTCGGGAAAGATGCAAAGACCAAGGAGCGCACCAGATATGGGTCCTCACTAATCCAATGATGAAACTTCCCAAAGGTGTTAACTGCTGCCCGAAGACCATTCTCATTGCGAAGATCAAGAGGAATCCCCAAGAACATAAGCAAACCCTGTCGAAAACCCTGAACACCTCTAAAAGATTCCCCCTCATCATGCTTCATAAACCGAATAAAACGATCATTACCCAGGGGCTAAGGCGGCATCTGAAGAAGTGAAAATCTGACAGCAGCATCCCGTAGCTCAAAAAGACCCACCGATCTAATCCAAGGTTGAGCAGACCTTACCAAAATCCCATGAGCTTGTAGCCATTGGACCACTTCCTCTCTAGCAACCCCAATCTGATCAGGAGGGGGGATGGGCATTACCTCAGCCAACATGAACTCCTCATGGCGACGCACAATTGGGGTATGTGGCGTCATGAAGGTTCGCGGCACTCGGGCCTCACCGCCATCCACAATGTGGTGCCCCGCCGGTACATAGAGCAGAGGGTCAAGGTGGAAGTTGGCCATCGGAGGGGCACGCCCCGAGCTTGCAGACGGCGAGGACTCCGGCGGAGGTGGGGTTTCAGGCGGTGCAGTCGATGGTGTTTTGGGACCAGGGCTGATGGAACGGGACGAATGAGTTAATGCAGAAGTGCAAGAGAAGTCCAAGTTTGGCAAAAGTTGCATCAGAGAGATATTCTCGGTGGGAGCTGAGGGATCCTCGGAAGTTGCAACGTTACCGGGTTTCGGTTTCCAAACCAAGCCCAAGATCTGTGCAAACCGGTTGCAATCTTTTGTAACGTGCCCCACCCGCAAACAAGAGTTACAGTGCAACCCGGACGTGCACGCCGAAGCAAAATGGCCCTTGCGCAAACATTTTTGACACATTAAGATTTCATCCACCATATCTGAAACCAAATTATCGAACTCAACTGCAGCTTGTTGAGAGGAAGGAATAGTGGAAGGCCCGGAAGGTAACACCAGCCCAACTTGATCCGTGGCACGTGTAGATGACGGCCCAACATGGGAGGACACGTCCACATTCGGAGAATCATAATTCCCGCCCGAGATAGACGGCGTCCGAGTCGCATTAGGAGGGAGGTTCCCAACTGTACCAAAAGATATGGATGGAGAGGTTGACGTCCACCGGAGTTCAGCCGGCAGCGGGGGATGGATGACCACCCTTTCATGATCCGGGAGAGTATACCCCGCATCTTCAATAGTTTGAATACAGTCCTGTGTGGCTGGATAACGATAACCACGGCAAGCAGGATAACTCTGGAACGTTGAAAAAGAAAGCTTCTTGGCTTGGGCATGAGTAGATCTTACCGAGGACTTTTGGGGCTTGGAATGCATGGCTAGCATGCCAAGGGCAGCTCGACGTTTGGAAGGACTAACAAGTATCCATTCTGCATCACATTCCAACTTCCAAAGCTTGAACTCACGGCCCCAATTTGGGCCCCCATTACCCCAAAGATGGAAGTAACGTTTAAAATGATCACAAGAATAAGAACGGAGCTGAAGAACGATCATAGCCACAGCCTTGCAGGAAACTTGGAAGCCAAAAACCTTATCCTTGAGCGGAAAGACCATAAACTCAATTGCAGAACCCCCAATGGCCGCCTCAATTGCTGCTGCCACTGAATCTTCATGCAAATGAAAAACATGCTGCCCAAAAGAGATTACCATGGTGAAGAAGCCCGTGTCATCCATGGGATGTACCGTAAAACCAGTAGATTGAAAAACCTTATCCGCAAAAACCAAGCCCTTGGAGAAATCCAAGCCAAGAGTGGATCCAACATCGGAACCCATGGAGATGGGTATTAGAAGGTAGATCTCAGTGCGCCGGGGAGATCTAGTGGAGAGAAGAGGAATTTTGGTGGCTAGGGGAGGAGATCACCGGAGGTGGTGGCGATCGCCGGGGAGTGGGTGGCCCGTCCTTCACCCCTCATCTAGAGCCGGTTTTTTTTGTTTGACTTGTTTGGGTAGAGCCGGGAGACGAGTTCGCTAACGAGGAGCCCGTTGAGTTTGCTTACGAGGATCAAGTCAACTCTGACAACTTTGCAGGTAAGATGATCATACCCTCGAAATCACTTCTATCTTTGCTTGCTAGATGCTCGCTCTTTTGCTATGCCTATGCTACGATGCCTACCACTTTCTTATCATGCCTCCCAAATTGCCATGTCAAACCTCTAACCCACCATGTCCTAGCAAACCGTTGATTGGCTATGTTACCGCTTTGCTCAGCCCCTCTTATAGCGTTGCTAGTTGTAGGTGAAGATTGGAGATCGTTCCTTGTTGGAACATTGTTTATTGTTGGGATATCACCATATTATCTTGTTATCTTAATGCATCTATATACTTGGTAAAGGGTGGAAGGCTCGGCCTTTTTCCTAGTGTTTTGTTCCACTCTTGTCGCCCTAGTTTCCGTCATATCGGTGTTATGTTCCCGGATTTTGCGTTCCTTATGTGGTTGGGTGATAATGGGAACCCCTTGACAGTTCGCCTTGAATAAAACTCCTCCAACAATGCCCAGCCTTGGTTTTACCATTTGCCACCTAGCCTCTTTTTCCCTTGAGTTTCCGGAGCCCGAGGGTCATCTTTATTTTAAACCCCCCCTGGGCCAGTGCTCCTCTGAGTGTTGGTCCGACCGAGTAGACTGCGGGGCCACCTCAGGGCAACTTGAGGGTTGGTTTTACTCATAGGATGTATCATCTGAGTGTGCCCTGAGAACGAGATATGTGCAGCTCCTATCGGGATTTGTCGGCACATTCGGGCGGTGTTGCTGGATTTGTTTTACCATTGTCGAAGTTGTCTTGTAGAACCGGGATACCGAGTCTGATCGGAATGTCTCGGGAGAAGGAATATCCTTCGTTGACCGTGAGAGCTTGTCATGGGCTAAGTTGGGACTCCCCTGCAGAGATTTCAACTTTCGAAAGCCGTGCCCGCGGTTATGGGCAGATGAGAATTTGTTAATGTCCGGTTGTAGATAACATGAAACTTAACTTAATTAAAATGAATCAACCACGTGTGTAACCGTGATGGTCTCTTCTCGGCGGAGTCCGGGAAGTGAACACGGTGTTGGAGTAATGTTTGCCGTAGGTTGTTCTTTAGTTCTTCGTTCGTGCTTTGCCTTCTCTTCTCGCTCTCTTTTGCGAACAGGTTAGCCACCATATATGCTAGTCACTTGCTGCAGCTCCACATATTACCTTGCCTTACCTATAAGCTTAAATAGTCTTGATCGCGAGGGTGCGAGATTGCTGAGTCCCCGTGACTCACAGATTACTTCCAAACCAGATGCAGGGACCGACGATACCGTTCCAGATGATGCGCTTGAGCTCAAGTGGGAGTTCGACGAAGACTCTCGTCGTTACTATGTGTCTTTCCCAGATGATCAGTAGTGGTGCCCAGTTGGGGCGATCGGGGACCGTGTCGCATGTTGGGGTTGATCTTTTATTTTGGTACCATAGTCGGACCATGAGTGTATTGGATGATTGTAATGTTATTCATGTATTTGTGTGACGTGGCGAGTGTAAGACAACTATGTACCTTTTCCCCTATTATCTATTTACATGGGTTGTTGTGAAGATTACCTTACTTGCGACATTGCTTTCAATGCGGTTATGCCTCTAAGTCGTGCTTCGACACGTAGGAGATATAGCCGCATCGAGGGCGTTACATGGGCCAAGAGTGGGAAGGGACCATCCCCTGAGTGGGCTGGTGCGCCTCCCACCAAGGCCCAAGGCGCAGCAAAAGGGGAAAGGGGGGAAACCCTAGGCACAGATGGGCCTAAGGCCCACCCTAGGGCGCCCCCCATGGAGAGCCTGGCGAAGCCCTGCTGGAGAACCACGTTGCTCCACCACCACCACGATGTCATGCTCCTGCTGGAGTTGTCTTCCCCATCCTCTCCCTCCTCCTTGCTGGATCAAGGCATGGGAGACGTCAGCGGGCTGCACGTGTGTTGAATGCGGAGGCGCCGTTGTTCGGCGCTTAGATCGGAATCGACCGCGATCTGAATCGCTGCGTGCACGACTCCACCAACCGCGTTCTTGTAACACTTCCGCTTAGCGATCTTCAAGGGTATGAAGATGCACTCCCTCTATCTCGTTGCTAGCATCTCCTAGATTGATCTTGGTGACACGTAGGAAAATTTTGAATAATTGCTACGTTCCCCAACTGTGGCATCATGAGCTAGGTCTATGCGTAGATTCTATGCACGAGTAGAACACAATGTTGTTGTGGGTGATGATTTGTTCAATTTGCTTACCGTTACTAGTCTTATCTTGATTCGGCGGCATTGTGGGATGAAGCGGCCCGGACCGACCTTACACATACGCTTACGTGAGACTGGTTCCACCGACTGACATGCACTTGATGCATAAGGTGGCTAGCGGGTGTCTGTCTCTCCCACTTTAGTAGGATCGGATTCGATGAAAAGGGTCCTTCTGAAGGGTAAATAGCAATTGGCATATCACCGTTGTGGTTTTGCGTAGGTAAGAAACATTCTTGCTAGAAACCCATAGCATCCACGTAAAACATTCAACAACAATTAGAGGACGTCTAACTTGTTTTGCAAGGTATGCTATGTGATGTGATATGGACAAAAGGATGTGATGAATGATATATGTGATGTATGAGATTGATCATGTTCTTGTAATAGGAATCACGACTTGCATGTCGATGAGTATGACAGCCGGCAGGAGCCATAGGAGTTGTCTTAATTTATTGTATGACCTGCGTGTGAATGAAAACGCCATGTAATTGCTTTACTTTATTGCTAACCGTTAGCCATAGTAGTAGAAGTAATAGTTGGCGAGACAACTTCATGAAGACACGATGATGGAGATCATGGTGTCATGCCGGTGACGATGGTGTTCATGCCACGCCTCGAAATGGAGATCAAAGGCGCAAGATGATATTGGCCATATCATGTCACTTTATGATTTGCATATGATGTTTGTCATGTTTACATCTTATTTGCTTAGAACGATGGTAGCAAAAATAAGATGATCCCTCACTAAAATTTCAAGAAAATTGTTTCCCCTAACTGTGCACCGTTGTGAAGGTTCATTGTTTCGAAGCACCACGTGATGATCGGGTGTGATAGATTCTAACGTTCGCATACAACGGGTGTAAGCTAGATTTACACATGCAAAACACTTAGGTTGACTTGACGAGCCTAGCATGTACAGACATGGCCATGGAAAATGAGAGACTGAAAGGTCGAACATGAGTCATATAGTAGATATGATCAACATGGAGATGTTCACCTTTGACGGCTAGTCCGTCTCACGTGATGATCGGACACGGCCTAGTCGATTCGGATCATGTATCACTTAGATGACTAGAGGGATGTCTATATGAGTGGGAGTTCATTAAATAATTTGATTAGATGAACTTAATTATCATGAACTTAGTCTAAAATGTCTTTACAATATGTCTTGTAGATCAAATGGCCCACGCTAATGTTGCCCTCAACCTCAACGCCTTCCTAGAGAAAACCAAGCTGAAAGACGATGGTAGCAACTATACAGATTGGGTCCGTGACTTGAGGATCATCCTCATAGCTGCCAAGAAAGCATATGTCCTTGAAGCACCGCTAGGTGACGCACCCATTTTCCCAGCAACTAAAGACGTTATGAACGCTTTGCAGTCGCATAGTGATGATTACTCCCTAGTTCAGTGCGGCATGCTTTACAGCTTATAACCGGGGCTCCAAAAGTGTTTTGAGTAGCACGAAGCATATGAGATGTTCCAAGAGCTAAAAATGGTTTTCCAAGATCATGCCCGGGTCGAGAGATATGAAGTCTCTGACAAGTTCTACAGTTGTAAGATGGAGGAAAATAGTTCTGTCAGCGAGCATATACTCAAAATGTCTGGGTTGCACAACCACTTGTCTCGGCTGGGAGTTAATCTTCCAGATGACTCGGTCATTGACAGGATCCTCCAGTCGCTTCTTGAGTTATATTCAATGCTGAAATCAGCGGAGGGATGGAGAAGTCCATTCTTGTGTTATATTCAATGCTGAAATCAGCGGAGGTGGAAATCAAAAAGGAACATCAAGTGTTGATGGTGAATAAAACCACTAGTTTCAAGAAAGGCAAGGGTAAGAAGAACTTCAAGAAGGACAACAAGGGAGTTGTTGCGCCCGGTAAATCAGTTGCTGGGAAGAAGCCAAAGAATGAACCCAAGCCCGAGACTTAGTGCTTTTATTGTAAGGGAAATGGTCACTGGAAGTGGAACTGTCCCAAGTACTTAGCAGATAAGAAGGCCTGCAATGCTAAAGGTATATGTGATATACATGTTATTGATGTGTACCTTACCAGCGCTCGTAGTAGCTCCTGCGTATTTGATACCGGTGCGTTTTCTCATATTTGTAAGTCAAAACCTGAGCTGCGGAATAAGCGGAGACTGGCGAAGGACGAGGTGACGATGCACGTCGGGAATGGTTCCAAGGTCGATGTGATCGCCGTCGGCACGCTCCCTCTACATCTACCTACGTGATTAGTATTAAACCTCAATAATTGTTATTTAGTACCAGCTTTGAGCATGAACATTGTATCTGGATCTCGTTTAATGCGAGATGGCTACTCATTTAAATCCAAGAATAATGGTTGTTCCATTTATACGAGAGATATGTTTTATGGTCATGGCCCGCTGGTCAATGGTTTATTTTTGTTTAATCTCGAAGTGATGTTACACATATTCATAGTGTGAATGCCAAAAGATGTAAGGTTGATAATGATAGTCCCACATACTTGTGGCACTGCCGCCTTGGTCACATTGGTGTCAAACGGATGAAGAAACTCCATGTAGATGGACTTTTGGAGTCTCTTGATTATGAATCATTTGACACATGCGAACCATGCCTCATGGGGAAAATGACCAAGACTCCATTCTCCGGAACAATGGAACGAGCAACCAACTTATTGGAAATCATACATACTGATGTGTGCGGTCCAATGAGCGTTGGGGCTCGCGGTGGCTATCGTTATGTTCTCACCCTCACTGATGACTTAAGTAGATATGGGTATGTCTACTTAATGAAACACAAGTCTAATACCTTTGAAAAGTTCAAGGAATTTCAGAGTGAGGTAGAGAATCAACGAGATAGGAAAATAAAGTTCTTACGATCAGATCGTGGAGGAGAATACTTGAGTCACGAGTTTGGCATGCACTTAAGGAAATGTGGAATTGTTTCACAACTCATGCCTCCTGGAACACCTCAGCGAAATGGTGTGTCCGAACGTCATAATCGCACTCTATTGGTTATGGTGCGATCTATGATGTCTCTTACCGATCTACCACTACCATTTTGGGGTTATGCTTTAGAGACTGCCGCATTCACTTTAAATAGGGATCCGTCGAAATTCATTGAGACGACACCGTATGAATTATGGTTTGGAAAGAAACCAAAGCTGTCATTTGTGAAAGTTTAGGGATGCGATGCTTATGTCAAGAAACTTCAACCTGAAAAGCTCGAACCCAAGTCAGAAAAATGCGTCTTCATAGGATAACCTAAGGAAACTATCGGGTATACCTTCTACCTCGGATCTGAAGGCAACATCTTGGTTGCCAAGAATGAATCCTTTCTAGAGAAAGAGTTTCTCTTGAAAGAAGTAAGTGGGAGGAAAGTAGAACTTGATGAGGTACTGCCTCTTGAACCGGAGAGTAGCGCAGCTCAGGAAGATGTTTCTGTGGTGCCTGCACCGACTAGAGAGGAAGATAATGATGCCGATCATGAGTCTTCAGATCAAGCTACTAAACTTCGTAGGTCCATGAGGACATTCCACACCAGAGTGGTATGGCAACCCTATCCTGGAAATCATGTTGTTATACAATGGTGAACCTTCAAACTATGAAGAAGCAATGGTGGGACCGGACTCCAACAAATGGCTTGAAGCCATGCCCGAGATAGGATCCATGTATAAAAACGAAGTATGGACATTGACAGACTTGCCCGATGATCGGCAAGCCATAGAGAATAAATGGATCTTTAAGAAGAAGACTAACGCGGATGGTAATGATGTCTACTACACAACCTTTTTCTTGTAGACGTTGTTGGGCCTCCAAGTGCAGAGGTTTGTAGGACAGTAGCAAATTTCCCGCAAGTGGATGACCTAAGGTTTATCAATCCATAGGAGGCTTAGGATGAAGATGGTCTCTCTCAAGCAACCCTGCAACCAAATAACAAAGAGTCTCTTGTATCCCCAACACACCCAATACAACGGTAAATTGTATAGGGGCACTAGTTCGGCGAAGAGATGGTGATACAAGTGGTATATGGATGGTAGATAATAGTTTTTGTAATATGAAAATATGAAAACAGCAAGGTAACGAATGGTAAAAGTTAGTGTAAACGGTATTGCAATGCGTTGAAACAAGGCCTAGGGCTCATACTTTCGCTAGTGAAAGTTCCCTCAACAATAATAACATAATTGGATCAGATAACTATCCCTCAACATGCAACAAAGAATCACTCCAAAGTCACTAATAGCGGAGAACGAACGAAGAGATTATGGTAGGGTACGAAATCACCTCAAAGTTATTCTTTCCAATCAATCCGTTGGGCTATTCCAATAAGTGTCACAAACAACCCTAGAGTTCGTACTAGAATAACACCTTAAGACAGAAATCAACCAAAACCCTAATGTCACCTAGATACTCCAATGTCACCTCAAGTATCTGTGGGTATGATTATACGATATGCATCACACAATCTCAGATTCATCTATTCAACCAACGCATAGGACCTCAAAGAGTGCCCCAAAGTTTCTACCGGAGAATCATGATGAAAACGTGTGCCAACCCCTATGAATAGGTTCATGGGCGGAACCCGCAAGTTGATCACCAAAACATACATCAAGTGAATCACGTGGTATCCCATTGTCACCACAGATACGCACAGCAAGACATACATCAAGTGTTCTCAAATCTTTAAAGACTCAATCCGATAAGATAACCTCAAAGGGGAAACTCAATCCATTACAAGAGAGTAGAGGGGGAGAAACATCATAGGATCCAAATATAATAGCAAAGCTCGCGATACATCAAGATCATATCACCTCAAGAACATGAGAGAGAGAGATCAAACACATAGCTACTGGTACATACCCTCAGCCCCGAGGGAGAACTACTCCCTCCTCGTCATGGAGATCACCGGGATGATGAAGATGGCCACCGGAGAGGGATTGCCCCCTCTGGCAGGGTGCCGGAACGGGTATAGATTGGTTTTCGGTGGCTACGGAGGCTTCTGGCGGCGGAACTCCTGATCTATTGTGCTCCCCGATCGTTTTAGGGTATATGGAGATATATATAGGAGGAAGAAGTACGTCAGGGGGGCCACGAGGGTGGAGGGAGCGCCTAGGGGGGGTGGGCGCGCCCCCCTACCTCGTGGCCTCCTCGAAGCTTCCCTTACATGGACTCCAAGTCTCTGGGGTTACTTCTCTTCCAAAAATAAGTTCCGTGAAGTTTCAGGTCAATTGGACTCCGTTTGATTTTCCTTTTCTGCGATACTCTAAAACAAGAAAAAAAAGCAGAAACTGGCACTGGGCTCTAGGTTAATAGGTTAGTCCCAAAAATCATATAAAATAGCATATAAATGCATATAAAACATCCAAGGTTGATAATATAATAGCATGGAACAATCAAAAATTATAGATACGTTGGAGACGTATCAGGTAACGTGACCATCTATAAGGCTCGGCTTGTCGCTAAGGGTTATCGACAAGTTCGATGGGTTGACTATGGTGAGACCTTCTCACCCATAGCGAAGCTGAAGTCCGTCCGAATCATGTTAGCAATTGCCGCATTCTATGATTATGAGATATGGCAAATGGACATCAAAACGGCATTCCTTAATGGTTTCCTTAAGGAAGAATTGTATATGATGCAGCCGGAAGGTTTTGTCGATCCTAAGAATGCTGACAAGGTATGCAAGCTCCAACGCTCAATCTATGGGCTGGTGCAAGCATCTCGGAGTTGGAACATTCGCTTTGATGAGGTGATCAAATCGTTTGGGTTTACGCAGACTTATGGAGAAGCCTGTGTTTACAAGAAAGTGAGTGGGAGCTTTGTAGCATTTCTCATATTATATGTGGATGACATACTATTGATGGGAAATGATATAGAACTTTTGGAAAGCATAAAGTCCTACTTGAATAAGTGTTTTTCAATGAAGGACCTTGGAGAAGCTGCTTACATATTAGGCATCAAGATCTATAGAGATAGATCGAGATGCCTCATTGGTCTTTCACAAAGCACATACCTTGATAAGATATTGAAGAAGTTCAATATGGATCAGTCCAAGAAGGTGTTCTTGCCTGTATTGCAAGGTGCGAAATTGAGCACGGCTCAATGCGCAACCTCGGTAGAAGATAGAGAAAAGATGAGTGTCATCCCCTATGCCTCAGCCATAGGGTCTATTATGTATGCCATGCTGTGTACCAGACCTGATGTGAACCTTGCCGTAAGTTTGCTAGGGAGGTACCAAAGTAATCCCGGCATGGAACACTGGACATCGGTCAAGAATATCCTAAAGTACCTGAAAAGGACTAAGGATATGTTTCTCGTTTATGGAGGTGACAAAGAGCTCGTCGTAAAGGGTTACATTGATGCTAGCTTCGACACAGATCTGGATGAATCCAAGTTGCAAACCAAATACGTGTACATTTTGAATGGTGGGGCAGTCAGCTGGTGCAGTTCCAAGCAAAGCGTCATGGCAGGATCTACATGTGAAGAGGAGTACATAGCAGCCTCGGAGGCAGCATAGGAAGCAGTCTGGATGAAGGAGTTCATCACCGACCTAGGAGTTATTCCCAATGCGTCAGGCCCAATGACTCTCTTCTATGACAACATTGGAGCTATTGCCCTTGCCAAGGAGCCCAGGTTTCACAAGAAGACTAGGCATATCAAGCGTCGCTTCAACTCCATTCATGAATATATTCAGGATGGAGACATAGATATTTGTAAAGTGCATATGGATCTGAATGTCGCATATCCGTTGACTAAACCTCTTCCGCGAGAAAAACATGATCAACACCAGAACTCTATGGGTGTTCGATTCATCACAATGTAAGTAGATTATTGACTCTAGTGCAAGTGGAAGACTGTTGGAAATATGCCGTAGTGGCAATAATAAAGTGGTTATTATTATATTTCCGTGTTCATGATAATTGTCTATTGTTCATGCTATAATTGTATTAACCGAAAACCGTAATACATGTGTGAATACATAGATCGTAATATGTCCCTAGTAAGCCTCTAGTTGACTAGCTCGTTGATCAATAGATGGTCATGGTTTCCTGACCATGGACATTGGATGTCATTGATAACGGGATCACGTCATTAGGAGAATGATGTGATGGACAAGACCCAATCCTAAGCGTAGCACAAGATCGTGTTGTTCGTTTGCTAAAGCTTTTATAATGTCAAGTATCATTTCCTTAGACCATGAGATTGTGCAACTCCCGGATACCGTAGGAATGCTTTGGGTGTACCAAACGTCACAACGTAACTGGGTGGCTATAAAGGTGCACTACAGGTATCTCCGAAAGTGTCTGTTGGGTTGGCATGAATCGAGACTGGGAGTTGTTACTCCGTATGACGGAGAGGTATCTCTGGGCCCACTCGGTAATGCATCGTCATAATGAGCTCAATGTGACAAAGGAGTTAGCCACGGGATCATGCATTACGGAAGGAGTAAAGAGACTTGCCGGTAACGACATTGAACGAGGTATAGATATATCGACGATCGAATCTCGGGCAAGTAACATGCCGATAGACAAAGGGAATTGTATACGGGATTGATTGAATCCCCGACATCGTGGTTCATCCGATAAGATCATCATGGAACATGTGGGAGACAACATGGGTATCCAGATCCCGCTGTTGATTATTGACCAGAGAGATGTCTCGGTCATGTCTACATGCCTCCCGAACCCGTAGGGTCTACACACTTAAGGTTCGATGATGCTAGGGTTATAGGGAAAGTATGTACGTGGTTACCGAATGTTGTTCGGAGTCCCGGACATCACCAGGAGTTCCGGAATGGTCCGGAGGTTAAGAATGATATATAGGAACTGAGGATTTGGACACCGGAAGTGTTCCGGGCATCACCGGTAATGTACCGGGACCACCAGAAGGGTTCCGGGGGTCCACCGGGAGGGGCCACCGGCCCTGGAGGCTTGCATGGGACAAGAGTGGGAAGGGATCAGCCCCTGAGTGGGCTAGTGCGCCTCCCACCAAAGCCCAATTGGCGCAGCAAAAGGGGAGAGGGGGGAAACCCTAGGCGCAGATGGGCCTAAGGCCCACCCTAGGGCGCCCCCCCCCTCTCTCCCCCTCTTGGCCGCCCCCTCCATCCCATCTAGGGTTGCCGCCCCCTAGGGTGGGAACCCTAGAGGGCGCACAACCCCCTCCCCGCCTCCTATATATAGTGGGGGTTTTGGGGCCGCCATACACGAAAGTCTCTCTCTCTCTCTCGCAGCCCTACCTCTCCACCTCCTCGTATTTCATAGTGCTTGGCGAAGCCCTGTTGGAGAACCACACTGCTCCACCACCACCACGCCGTCGTGCTGCTGGTCAAGTTGTCTTCCCAACCTCTACCTCCTCCTCGCTAGATCAAGGCGCGGGAGACGTCACCGGGCTGCACGTGTGTTGAACGCGGAGGCGCCGTTGTTCGACGCTTAGATCGGAATCGACCGCGATCTGAATCACTGCGTGTACGACTCCACCAACGACATTCTTGTAACGCTTCCACTTAGAGATCTTCAAGGGTATGAAGATGCACTCCCTCTGTCTCGTTGCTAGCATCTCCTAGATCGATCTTGGTGACACGTAGTAAAATTTTGAATTATTGCTACGTTCCCCAAAAGTTGGGTGGTCCCTGCAATCAAAGATGGTCGGACAAGCCGACCCTGGGTTGAATTTTGGGGCGATAGGCTCTACGGCGTAGATGTCCCTTAATGCACATTTGCGCTCCCTCTTGGGGATGTGGGTGACATAGATCATGTTCACCGCTTTCACCTGGGGGGAACTGTTTTTGTCCCATAGTGTTCGGCGGGCGAGGCTCATCATCGTCCTCGCTTTGAGGTCCTTTCCACTTATGTTCAACATTTAATTTACCGGCCTGTTTAAATACTCAGCGGTTTTTGTTGTTATGGTTGGTAGGCTTGTCAGGGGTGCCATGAATCTGGCAAGGTCTCTCCAGTATTTTGTCCAAGTTGGATGGACCGTCCCTATTACTTTTGAACGGCTTCTTCCGCTGACCGGGTTTGGAGCCACTAAATCCGGCGTTTACTGTCGTATCCTCTATTTCTTCCTCATTGTTCTGACACTTGTTTTTGCTGCGTCGCAACCTGCCATTGCCATCCCTGGCCTCGGAAGTGCCGGGGTCGCTGGTACTATTGCTTCTACGAGCCAACAAGTTATCTTTGCCGGCACAGAAGCGGGTCATGAGTGCAGTAAGAGCTGCCATGGCCTTCGGCTATTCCTGACAGAGGTGTCGGGCGAGTCATTCACCATGGATGTTGTGCTTAAATTCTTCTCAGGCCTCGGTGTCCGGATAGTCCATGATTTGGTTCTTTTTAATTAAGAACCGATTCCAAAGTTTGCGAGCTGATTCTCTGGGTTGCTGGATTATAAGAATCAGGTCATCAGCATCTAGTGGCCAGACATAAGTGCCCTGAAAGTTGACCCGGAAGGCATCCTCTAGGTCTTCCCAACTTCCAATGGAGTTCTTTGGGAGGCTGTTCAACTAGTGCCATGCTGGTCCTTTCAGCTATAGAGGGAGGTATTTAATGGCATGGAGATCATCTCCGCGAGCCATGTGAATGTGGAGAAGAAAATCTTCAATCCATACAGTGGGATCCATTGTTCCATCGTATTGCTCGATATTCATGGGTTTGAACCCTTCCAGAAATTGGTGCCACATTACCACATTGGTAAAGCACATGGGGTGTGCGGCACCTCTGTACCAGGTGACATCGCGATAGAGTTCGGATGATATCTGTGTTCGGTGCTGACCCCGGACTTGGTTATGTTTGTCGTGCCAGGCTTGATGGTCGTCATCTCGTGTTGGGGCACGTCCTCTTGATCCATATATTGATTTGGTCTGGTCGGCTCTGTTGGTCAGGTCCTGACGTAGGTCGTACGTGTAGCCCGAAGTCGTTGTCTCCTTGCCTCTATGGTGAGGGGGCGCAGGCTGGTGTTTGGCATAATTAGCCGTTTTGTCCCGTCCACACGGTGGTCGGTCCGGTTGATCAACCTGCTTGTATTTTGACGGTATTGGCTCAAAGACCTCGTCGTCGAATTGTGGCAATAGCCTGCGTTTGGGATAACTTTTTGTTTGGCACTCAAAGCCATATCCTTTTTCGCCGGCTAGGACATTAGTCCATCTGTTGTTGAGCGTATCCGGTTCGGCTTTAATCTACTGTTGTTTCTTTTTCAGGCTCCGTGTGGTGGCGATGAGCCATCTCTTGAAGTGTTCTTGTTCGGGGGTTCCTCTTTGGAGACAGGGAAGTTCTTACTATGTTCCGAATCCTCATGATCAGTGAGTTCTTCGGGGTTGTACTGACCCTCTTCCCTTTCATCCTGCTCGAACACAGGCTCAATGGGGTGGTCTTCGGCATTGTCCGGAGTGTCATTATCTCCGTTGCCGGTATTGCTTTCCCTTGCCCGACGTGATCGTGAGCAGCGCCGTTGATGCCAGAGTTTTGGTGGTTCATCGATGGGCTTGTCCGCATCTGGATCTTGAGTGCCATCACCGTCCTTCTTCTCAGGCGTGTCCACCATGTATACATTGTAAGTAGAAGTGGCCGTCCAATGCCCAGTGATGGGTGGGTTTTGACCTGGTTCGGCTTCGACATCGTCGTCCATACCATCGATGTCTTCGGAGGCATAGTCTAGCATGTCGGTTAAATCCTTGACAGTGGCTATTAAGTGGCTGGTGGGTGGGACGTAAAATTCCCTACCCTGAGCCCCCAGTTCAAGTTGGGCGTAGTTCGGAGGTGACACTTTCGTGATGGCGAGAGATTGTATTAAGTCTAGTGTTTCATTTAAGAACGAGAGCTGGGCAGGCGTCTGAGGATCTACGGAGCTAGGTTCGGCAATAACCACTTGACCGAGCCCGATGGACGCAGACCTCGAGAGTTCGGAGTTGGTGTCCGGGGGTGAGTCTGTCTTCCTGATGACGAGGAGGGTCCCGTTTGACTTCCGGTCTGCTGACGGTGTGGTCGCATCCGGGTCTCCGGCTAGAAGCTCTGTGATGGGAGAGAGTCCGGCGGGGTTCACCCTCCCGTCTTCGGACGAAGTGGTCCGCCCTGGATCTAAGGCCGGGGCGGACGCGTCGACCCCTGGACGAGATCTGATAGTAAATCCGAAGGGCCTCCCTTGTGTGGGCGGGGAGCGGCGATCGAGGCCGTGAACCCCTCGAAGATTAGGTCTCCTCGGATATCGGCGATGTAGTTCAAACTTCCAAACCTGATCTGGTGACCAGGGGCGTAGCTGTCGACCTGCTCAAGGTGACCAGTCAAGTTGGCACATAGCACGAAGCCTCCAAACACAAAGAGTTGACCAGGGAGAAAAGTCTCCCTAGAAACAGCATCTTTGTGGATGACGAGGCGAGCCATCGATTTTTCTGTCGATAAGACAACGAAACTCTCAATGAAAGCACCAATGTCGGCGTCAAAACCGGCAGATCTCGGGTAGGGGTCCCAAGTTATGTGTCTGTGGATCGATGGTAACAAGGGACAATAGGGACACGATGTTTACCCAGGTTCGAACCCTCTTAAAGGAGGTAAAACCCTATGTTCTGCTTGATTATATTCGGTGTGTGATTAAGGGTTACAAGAGTTGATCTACCTCGAGACTGTAATGGCAAAACCCTAGCCGTCTAGCCTATGAATCTTCTCCCCTTCTATGGACCTAACTGATATGTCTCCAATGTATCTACTTTTCCACACTTTTGCCCTTGTTTTGGACTCTAACTTGCATGATTTGAATGGAACTAACCCGAACTGATGTTATTTTTAGCAGAATTGCCATGGTGTTATTTTTGTGCATAAATAAAAGTTCTCGGAATGACCTGAAAGTCCACAGAGACATGTTTCGGAATTAATAAAAAAATACTAGCGAAAGAATCAGCGTAAGGGGGCCCACACCCTGTCCATGAGGGTGCAGAGCGCGCCCCCTGCCTCGTGGGCCCTCTAAGACTCCACCAACGTCAACTCCAACTCAATATATTCACGTTTGGGGAGAAAAAAATCAGAGAGAAGTATTCATCGTGTTTTACGATACAGAGCTGCCGCCAAGCCCTAATCTTCCTCGGGAGGCCTGATCTGGAGTCCGTTCGGGGCTTCGGAGAGGGGAATCCGTCGCCATCGTCATCATTAACCATCCTGCTTCACCAATTTCATGATGCTCACCGCCGTGCGTGAGTAATTTCATCGTAGGCTTGCTGGACGGTGATGGGTTGGTTGAGATTTACCATGTAACCGAGTTAGTTTTGTTAGGGTTTGATCCCTAGTATCCATTATGTAACCGAGTCAGATTCGATCGTCGGTATCCAATACCTAGTTCAATCTCGTTATCGGCAAGTCTCTTTACTCGTTCCGTAATACATCATCTCACAACTAACATCTTAGTTACAATGCTTGCAAGGCTTATGTGATGTGTATTACCGAGAGGGCCCCAGAGATACCTCTCCGACAATCGGAGTGACAAAACCTAATCTCGAAATATGTCAACCCAACATGTACCATTGGAGACACCTGTAGTATTCCTTTATAATCACCCAGTTACGTTGTGACGTTTGGTAGTACCCAAAGTGTTCCTCCGGTAAACGGGAGTTGCATAATCTCATAGTTAAAGGAACATGTATAAGTCATGAAGAAAGCAATAGCAACATACTAAACGATCGGGTGCTAAGCTAATGGAATGGGTCATGTCAATCAGATCATTCAACTAATGATGTGACCTCGTTAATCAAATAACAACTCATATTCATGGTTAGGAAACATAACCATCTTTGATTAACGAGCTAGTCAAGTAGAGGCATACTAGTGACACTTTGTTTGTTTATGTATTGACACATGTATTATGTTTCCGGTTAATACAATTCTAGCATGAATAATAAACATTTATCATGATTATAAGGAAATAAATAATAACTTTATTATTGCCTCTAGGGCATATTTCCTTCAGTTTCCTCGTGCAGCAACTCAGTGGATATTTCGAGGGGTGCGAGTTCCTCCATGTGCCAAGAAACGACAACGACCAAGCAAACGCCCTGGCACGAATCGGCTCTACCCGCCAAGCAATACCATCCGGCGTCGCCCTTCAACGCCTCCTCAAGCCGTCTGTCAAGCCTTCACCAGAATCAGACTCCATCTTTGTGCCGGCTCCTCCCGAAGAAGTCGGATCAGACTCCAGAGCCCCGGCAGACGGTACGAGGATTTTGGCAGATGGCTCCAAAGCCGCCACAGTCTAAGCCGGCCCGAAGACTCCAGAACTCCGACCAAGGGCTGCGCAAGTCGGCCCAGGGACTTCATTAATCCAGCAAGCGGTTGCTGACTCCAGCCCACCGCCTCCCAGCCCAGCCGCCCTCATCCAAGTCGCAGTTCTGGCAGTCGAAGAAATAGCAGCACCCTCATGGGCCCAGCCCATCCTCAAATTCCTGGTGAGCAAAGAGCTGCCGATTGATGAGACCTTAGCTCGGCAAGTACAACACCGAGCGGCAGCCTACACCATAGTCAACAAAGAGCTTGTCAGGCGCAGCGTCACTGGTGTCTACCAGCGCTGTGTAGAGCCAAAGCAAGGCCAAGCAATTCTCAAGGACATCCATCAAGGCGAGTGCGGCCACCATGCAGCTTCAAGAGCACTCATCGCCAAAGCTTTCCGACACGGTTTCTTTTGGCCAACGGCCTTAGAAGAGGCCAAGGAATTGGTCCAAAAATGCAAAGGGTGCCAGAAGTTCCACTCCAAGCCGCATCAGCCGGCTTCTGCACTCAAGACCATTCGCATTGCCTGGCATTTTGCAGTTTGGGGCCTAGACATGGTGGGACCATTCAAGATGGCACGAGGTGTCTTAACTCACTTACTTATCGCGGTGGACAAGTTCACCAAGTGGATAGAAGTGAGGCCAATCAAGAAACTGAATGGTCCGAGTGCCGTGACTTTCATCTCTGACATCACAATTCGGTACGGCATACCACACAGCATCATCACCGACAACGGCACGAATTTTGCCAAAGGCGCCTTGGCCCGTTTCTGTGCGACACAGGGCATCCGACTGGACCTAGCGTCTGTCGCCCATCCACAGTCAAATGGCCAGGTGGAGCGAGCAAACGGCCTCATCTTGTCTGGCATCAAGTCCCGACTGGTTGAGCCTCTGGAGCGCTCGGCTGGCTGCTGGCTCGACGACTTGCCAGCCGTCCTCTGGAGTCTGTGCACGACTCCAAACAAGTCAACCGGCTTCACGCCTTTCTTCCTCGTCTACGGTGCTGAAGCCGTCATCCCAACGGACATAGAGTTCGATTCCCCGTGAGTCACCATGTACACCAAGGAAGAAGCAAAAGAAGCACGACAAGACGGTGTCCATCTGCTGGAGGAGGGCCGGTTGCTGGCACTCAGCCGGTCCAGCATCTACTAGCAGAGCCTGCGCAGATACTACAACACGAAGGTCAGGCCGAGATCTTTCCAAGAGGGCGACCTTGTGCTCCGACTGATCCAGCGAACGGCCGGCCAGCACAAGCTGTCAGCACCTTGGGAAGGCCCCTTCATCATCAGCAAAGTGCTGGGCAACGACTCCTACTACCTGATCAACACTCAGAAGCCCCGAGCAGGCAAGAGGGACAACTCCGGCAAAGAGACAGAGCGGCCATGCAATGCAAATCTCCTCCGAAAAATTTATAGTTAAACGCAGTATGTATCACGCTACCTTTTGTATTAAAAGTACCAAGACTCCGGGCCCCCCGAGAAGAGCTCGAGGACTGCCCTCTTTTATCTATATGATAAGAAATATGCCTTCGAGTATATTACTCTTTGTTATACCGCTTGGCACCGGGTTCGACTAGTCGGCCCGGGGACTTGCCGTCCTGTGCTATGAAATGTTTCCTGCAGCCGGACAAGTAGTGTGTGGCGTCTAAGCCGTCTCCTGCCAGAAGCCGCAGCTCGCAGAGCGACTGTTTGGAGGGCAGGAGTAAGGAAGAATGGGCGTCCACATGAAAAATGGCTAAGGACTCAAAGCATAAACATAGCTTAAGGCCAGCTTCCAGCCTTTTTTCGCAAACCGACTCTTGAAACAGTCGGCTTGCCGCCTTCTATCCGACTTATTAAACAACTCTAAAAACGGCTAAGTACTTGCCTTCCCAAAGTGACCAAGAATTTGATCCAACAGCAGTCCGCAGAGCGGCTGTCCGACTGACAAAGACGACAACTGAGGGAAGGCGGCAAAGGAAAAAGCCAAAAGAGCAATGAGCAAGAAAAGATAGAAGTCGGATGAATATTGACATAACAAAGGCCCTTGGCCGAATCTTCGAGCAGAATTTCAAAATACACCCCGCGGGTGGAATTGTGCGAATTAGCAAGTTCTTCAAAGACTATTAAAACAGATAAAACAAGGATAAGGTGGCAGCCTAGGAGGCGGCAAACGGGTTCGGAGGATCGGAGGAGACGGCGGTGTTGGATGTTGGGGCAGCCGACTGGGCGGTCTCGGCTTGATCACCTCCGGCTGCAGTCGGCTCGAGCGGGCACGGCTCGTTGCTGGAGGCGCGGTCGAGCTGAGGCTGGCCGTCCGCTCCGTCTTCCGGTGCCTCCGTCTCGCTTCCGTCCTCCACCTCGTCTTCCTCCTGGACGCAGGAGCCGATCACCTCTGCCAAGTCCTTACCATAGTCTGGGTTCAGCCCAAACCACTCCGGTGGTACCTCCCCGCCATCTTCAGCCCGCTCGGGGACAAAGATGCTGGTGTCGGTGTACTCGGCGATCGCCGCCGCACACTTGACAAGGGCGTCTTCTGCGGCTGCCAGCTCCGGCTGGGCCTCTGACCGGAGTGTGGCCAGACGGTCTAGGTCCAGCCCCGGATACCACGCCTTGATGAATTCCAAGGCTCGGTGTGCTCCGGCCCGGGCCGAGGAACCCTTCCAGGCCTCAACACGGCCAGCCGCGACCTCCAGCCAGTCGGCAGTCCGACTGGGGGTGCACGGAGCATGCACGTCTGGCCATAGGGCGGCGATCGCTTGGGCGCCGACACGTTGAAGCTGGCGCAGCATCTGGTGGGCCGGCCGCAGATGAGCCCCTATGCTCAGAATATGCTCGTCAAGGGTCCGAGGGGCATCGGCGGCGATCTCCGCGCCATCCGCCATCCACTCCTCGCGGTCAGCCTCGATAGCTTGAATGGCGGCCTGCGAGTGGCCGGGGAAGAAGTCTGCCAAGACAGAAAGAATGAAGGACAAGTCAAAAACCAGGAGTCGACTCAACCTATAGTCGACGGCTCGAAGAAGGAAAGCAAAGAAGCTTACCGTCGACGAGATCCTCGATCTCGTGGAAGCCGGAGGCCAGCATTGCCTCCTTGTCAGTCCAGGAGGAGCGCTCGCTCGCGAACTCGGCCAGGAGTGTGGCCTCCGCCTCTTCCGCCTCCTTCTGCGTCTTCTTAAGCAGCTCCTTCCGCTCTGCCAATTGTGCGGCCAGCAGATCGCGCTCTGCGGCGAGCTTGCTGCACTCCTCCCCCTTGGCGCGCAATGTAGAGTTGGCTTCGCTCAGCTGCTGTTGAAGAGTGGCGTTGGCCTCTGAAGAGAAAGAAGAAATAAGGCGTCAAGTCATCAACAAAGAAGGTCGCCGGGGCGATCCGGCCCGACTGCTCAGCAGTCCGCCCGAATCTCGGGTACTACAGCCCGTGGGTGCGCCAGCGCGCCCCCGCAAAGAAGAAAAAGGACTCACTCCGGCTCTCCGACAAGTCGGCGGTCTGCTTGCCCAGCTCTTGAACGCTGCGGTTGAAGGTGGTGACACGGAGGTTGTGATAGTCCTGTAACAAGTATTAAAGAAAAAAGTTAGTACCCGGAACTCACCAATTGGAGTTCCGGGCCGCCTGCTCAGCAGCCGGCCGGAAACTCGGGGACTACACCCAGTGGGTGCGCTGGCGCGCCCCCACAGAGAGGAACAAGAAAACAGGGACAAAGGAGAAAGCATACCCGGATGGCTGCCCGCGACGCCAGGTGCGCCTTGGTGCAGTTTTGGATGGCGTCGCTCTTAGCTCGCAGCTTCGTCTGGACATCCAGAAGCATCTGGTTAAGCGGGCCCATGCCGCCTCCTCGCACCCACCCAATGGGCGCGGCGCTCGTCGCTTCGGCGTCTGGAATCGTCGAGCTGGCGATGCCGGTCTCCAAGGGGCGTGGCGCCGAAGTCGCCTTCTCAAGACAGCGGCGCGTTGGCGAGCCGACTTGAAGGAGTAGCCTTGCCACGGCCTCGTCTTCAGTCGGCGGCAAGGGCGGGTCCGCCGGCTGTTTGCCTTGCGCGCTCCTAGATGGCGGCGGGGGCAACGGTGGCGGCATGACCGCGTCCGGCATGGAGGCATCGCCGCCGCCTCTCTCCACGATTGGGAACTCACCGTCGGCTTCCCCTGACTGCCCCGTGAACTCCGGGCGCGGCGGCGCAGAGTTCAGAGGGGTGACGAACACCGCCGACCGCCGGGGCGCGACTTCCTTAGCCTGCCGCTTTGCCGCAGCGGCGGCCTCGGCCGCCTCCAACTTTTTCAGGGCGGAGGCCTCCGCTTTCTCCCGGCGGGCAGCCTCTTCCTCCTCGCGCTTCTCCTGTGCGTTCTGCTCCGTCGCCTCCCGAAAGTCGGCGGCGGGGTCAATCCGCCGAGTAGTGGCAGACGTCTCCGCCGACCCCATAACGGAGGCGGTGGCAACCCTCTCAAGAGTGAGGGGAGCCCTGAAGCGAGGGAAGCATATGAAAGACTTAGACAAGATCAACAAAGAGAAAATAAAGATAAGGGACGCAGAGACCAGCGGCGGCTTCTTCACTTCCTTGCGGAAGCGGTTGGCTTTCGCGGCCGCCTCTTCCCGCTTGGTCGCGGCGGCTGCTCCCTTGAACTTCTTCTCCCGGCCACCAAGCGTACTCGGCCCGGCCCGGCGCTTCTTCGCGCCGCCTTGAGCGTCCAAGCTGGCGAAGGAACTCGCACTTAGCTGGCCAGCCTTCGGCTGGTGGCGCGGGGCGACTTCTCCCTCGGCCTCGTCGTCGGGCTAGTTGGCGAAAGTGGCCGAAGGCCTAGAGCCGCCTGCTTCTCCTCCTCCTCCCTCGGCGTCGGCCTCCATGGCCGCCGCCCCCAAGTCAGGATCGTCGACATCGCTCTCCGCCCGATCGGGGACAAACTGACGAGCTGGCCCCGCGGTGCCGGCCGAAGGAGGGACGAGAGGGTTCTAATTCAAAACAAAAACGGTCAGACTTGACAAGTTGGACTCGGCAACAAAAGAAACAGAAGAAGAAGGAAGACGACTTACAATAGGCGGGGGGTTGGCGCGCGAATACGGCTCCTTGCCGAACCGCCAGTCCACCTAGAGACCGCAGTTCGCGATGTAGTTCACCGTGTTCGCCACCTTCGCGTGAGGCATGTCCTTGGAGCACATCCGACTCGGGTCCCGATGACCGCTCATCTGGCAGATCAGGTGAGGTCGGCCTTGGAGTGGGAGGACTCCGCGCGCCACGAAGGCGGCCAGCAAGTCGGCCCCGGTCAAGCCCTCCGACTGCGGCAGCACTCGGAGTCGCGCGACGACGGCGGCACCAGCGGGAGACAGCGTCTTGGCTCGGTGTGACCAGCTGGGGAGCCTTCCAGCCAGCACGCCGGCTTCGTAAGCCGGCAGGTTAACCCAGTCGCGTTCTGGGGCGACGTTCTTCACATAAAAATAGGACCGCTGCCACATCTTCACCAACTTAATCAGTGCGATGGTGGGAAATGGATTGTCGGCCACTGATTGCCGCATCGTGATAAACGCACCGCACTAGGCCGGCACGCCGGCGATGTGTGTGCCAAGCTTGGACTGGAAGAACTCACCCTAGAGCTCGATGGTGGGGAGAACACCGAGGAAGCCTTCGCACAGGGTGGCGAAGGCAGCCAGCAGCACCACCGTGTTCGGAGTAAGGTGGTGTGGCTGGAGCCCGTGGAACTCCAAGAAGGAGCGGAAGAAGCTGCTCGCCGGCAGCCCCAGGCCGCGCATCAGGTGCGAGCGGAATATGACCCGCTCACCCTCCTCCGGCGCCGGTGATATTTCCTCCTCCGGCGCGATGCGGACCCGCACTAAGCCCCTGCCGGGCAGCCGCCTTGTCTTGCGGAGGATCTCGACATCGTCGTCATCAACCTCGGAGTCATCCCACACTCTGGAGCGTATAGCAGGAGGCGCGGCGGCGGAGGAAGAGCTCATTGTTGCGGGCGCGGCGTGGTTCGGAGCAGCAGCGGCGAGAGGAAGAAGAAGCGAGAAGGAGCGAAAGGGAGTAGGGAGAATGGGCACGCGTGCTTCGCCGCCCCCTCCCCCCGCCTACTTGTAGGCTCGTGGGCTGAGAAGCCAAGGGGGCAGTCGTGGGATTAACTGCGCCCAAGACCCCACGACCCCCATGATTTACCACACGAAGTTACCACGTGCAATAACCGCGTGGAACCCCAACCGTCTACACGGCCATAACGGATCCGTTCGGATGGCGAGGCGCGGTAGTGGCGGGCCCCGCCTGTAGGCCTGTCCCATCGCGCATGTGGGTGAGTAGACTAGCTCAGCCACGTGGCGCCTCGCGACGGGTCCACCACGGGCGGCAACCCGGAAGCTTATCAGGCACGCCGCCTGGACTCCGCCGCGACGTTCAAACTTTTTTAGGGGAAAGTCGGCCTTAAGCAAGTCGGACTCCAACTAGTCGGCTTGACAAGAAGACGGCTAGCGAGGCCCAGATCCAACCGCCGGAAATAAGAAACTGTTGAGGCTCCTCGACATGTCGACCTCGGAGCCTCACCAGCTTCGGGGACTACTGTCGGAGTAATGGGCCACGGGTAGGCTAACCCAGGCCTAGAACCTTTCAAAACATTGAGGCAGACTGCGCCCCTCGAGACCTCAGGACGAAGAGCCGCCTTCTGAGAGTCGGCGGCGAGGCGGCCGACTGCCCACTCGTGGCCGAGTCCCAGGGACGACTTCAGGATAAGCCGACTCCTGACTGGCGACTTCTAGAGAAGCTGGCCTTGGGGAGTCGGCCCGCGACGCCAACAACCCCCATGCCCTCATAAAGAGGGACGGGATGGGGAGTGGCCATAGTAAGGTCCACTCCCACCCCTTTTCCAAGGGCAGGCGTGGCTACAGTACACCGTACCCGCAGAGATCTCCGCGCCGCGCGACACTATTGCCATGCCGGCCCTGACGTCAGCCCCAGAGGGCGGAGTCCTGTGCCCACGACGGCCTGCCGGTACGACCCAGGGATGATGGGTCCCACCAGTCGGTGGGCGTACGAAAGACGGCGAGAGCGCCACCAGTCGGCCCCCAGGAGTCGGTCGGCCCCTCCCACGGGCCCCACGCGCCATTAATCAAACGCGACAGGGAGTGGCCACAGTGATCGCCCGCCAGACGGCGGAGCTGTCGCCACGACCTCATGACCGAGCCCGCGTCATTAGAGGCACGGCTACAGTAATCTACAGCTGGCAAGACCCGCCCGCGGCGGACGCGACCTGTCGGCTCCGTACCGAGCCAATTGGCGGGGCCCACCAGTCGGCGGGCCCTAGGAGTCTGCGGATAAGAAGGCGGCCAGAGAGACTGACGGTTGGGCCCGCGCCCAGCCGGATTACCATTGTACCCCTAGGGGGTAGGCCTATATAAACCTCCCAGGGCATCCATGCAAAGGGTTGGATTCCATTAGCACTAGACCAGGTCATATAGGAAGGAGAGAGCTAGCCTTGCCTTCTCCTACCTCCAGGAGACAGCTCGAGGAGCAACCGTGTAAACACTTTGCCATAGTGATCATGCGGAGACCCCGCAGAGCAGCAGTAGGGGTATTATCTCCCCGGAGAGCCCCGAAGCTGGGTAAGATTCGCCGGCGTGCATGCCTTCGCCTTATCCCGTTTCCAGGCACCGGCGACGTTCTACTCGCCCCCACCATGATAAGCCATCCTTTGGCATATGTCACACCCAACCCCCGACACATACTTATTGCAAAAATCTACAAGTCATCAAAAACCAAGTATTACGTGCATGCTCCTAGGGGGGTAGATTGGTAGGAAAAGACCATCGCTCGTCCCCGACCGCCACTCATAAGGAAGACAATCAAATAACACCTCATGTTTAAAATTTGTTACACAACGTTTACCATACGTGCATGCTACGGGACTTGCAAACTTCAACACAAGTATTCCTCAAATTGATAACTACTCAACTAGCACAACTTTGATATCACTATCTCCATATCTCAAAACAATCATCAAGTATCAAACTTCTATTAGTATTCAATGCACTTATATGAAAGTTTTTATTATGCCTAAGAGCAAATTGCCATTTTGTTCTAAAGGACTCTCAAAATAAGATAAGTAAAGCATGAGAGCTCAATTATTTCCATAAAATAAAACCACCACTGTGCTCTAAAATATATAAGTGAAGAACTAGAGCAAAAACTATATAGCTCAAAAGATATAAGTAAAGCACATAGAGTATTCCAATAAATTTCAATTCATGTGTGTCTCTCTCAAAAGGTGTGTACAGCATGGATGATTGTGGTAAACTAAAAAGCAAAGACTCAAATCATACAAGACGCTCCAAGCAAAACACATATCATGTGGTGAATAAAAATATAGCACCAAGTAAATGTATCGATAGACGAAGACGAAAGAATGGATGCCTTCCGGGGCATCCGCAAGCTTAGGCTTTTTGGTGTCCTTGGATTTTACCTTGGGGTGCCATGGGAATCACCAAGCTTAGGCTCTTGCCACTCATTGTTCCATAATTCATCAAATCTTTACCCAAAACTTGAAAACTTCACAACACAAAACTTAACAGAAAAATCTCGTGAGCTCATTCTTTATTTATATTGGTGTTAAACCTACTGTATTCCAACTTCTCTATGGTTTATAAACTCTATTACTAGACATAGATTCATCAAAATAAGCAAACAGTCTCCGAAAAACAGAATCTGTCAAAAACAAAACAGTCTATAGTAATCTGTAGGTTTCGAATACTTCTGGAACACCCAAAATTTTAAAATAAATTGCTGGACGTGAGGAATTTAGCTATTAATCATCTTAAAATTGAATTAACTAAATATCACTCTCCAGTAAAAAACGGCAGCAATTCTCGCGAGCGCTAAAGTTTCTGTTTTTTACAGCAAGATCAAAAAGACTTTCCCAAGTCTTTCCAACGATTCTACTTGGCACAAACACTAATTAAACACAAAAAACACAACCAAAACAGAGTCTAGATAAATTATTTATTACTAAACAGGAACAAAAAGCAAGGAACAAAAATAAAATTGGGTTGCCTTCCAACAAGCGCTATTGTTTAACGCACCTAGCTAGGCATAAAAGCGAGGATAGATTTAGGTATTGCCATCTTTTGTAGGACATCCATAAGTGGCTCTCATAATAGATTCATAAGCTAATTTAATTTTCTTTCTAGGGAAGTGTTCCATGCTTTTCCTTAACGGAAATTGGAATCTAATATTCCCTTCCTTCATATCAATAATTGCACCAATCGTTCTAAGAAAATGTCTATCAAGAATAATTGGACATGAAGGATTGCAATCTATATGAAGAACAATAAAATCTACGGGCACATAATTCCTATTTGCAACAATAAGAACACCATTAATATTTCCCATAGGTTTCTTAATAGTGGAATCCGCAAGGTGCAAGTTTAAAGAACAATCATCAAATTCACGTAAAGCTAGCAAATCACACTAAGTTTTTAGGATCGTGGAAACACTAGCACCCAAATCACACAAAGCATAGCATTCATGATCTTTAATTTTAATTTTAATAGTAGGTCCCCACTCATCATAAAGTTTTATAGGGATAGAAACTTCCAACTCAAGTTTTTCTTCATAAGATTGCATAAAAGTATCAACGATATGTTTAGTAAAAGTTTTATTTTGACTATAAGCACAAGTAGAATTTAGCACAGATTGCAACAAGGAAATACAATATATCAAAAAAAATTATCTTTCCCTAATAATAAAGCATGGATTGATTTCGTGGGTTCACCATCACAATACGCTTCTTCCCGTGAATTTACGCTTTCAGTTTTTTTTCAACGCGTCTATATCTTTCCCTAGTAATGAAGTACGGATTGATTCAGTGGGCTCACCGTCACAATACGCTTCTTCCCGTGAATTTACGCTTTCAGTTTTTTTCAACGCGTCTATATTTATTTTCTATATCCAAGGTGGTACAATCTATCTATATATCCTCCGCTGCGTTGTTCTTTTTCCTGCTGCCCCGTAATTTTTTAGGAAAAGCACGTCCGTCACCGTGGATGACGCTGGCCGGCTGGCCCTTGGAGATGTAGGCATGCCGTGTGCTTGCAGCGAAGAACAACAAAGCATGCATGTGCCGTGCACGTCGCCGTGGCCGCCGTCCATGAACTTTGCCGCTGCTTGTAGCTAGATTCGCTAGCCCGGCTAGAGCCTAAATCCCCATCGTCTCCGGCCAGCGCCGCCGCCGCAGCCACAATTGCTACACCAAACGCAAAGATCTCATCGTTTTCCCACCTTTTCTCTCCTACTTCCTTCCTTGACATGCCGGCCGGCGAGGGCAGAATCGTTCTAGCTAGGCGTGCTTGCATCCCGTCGCCGTCAGCTCGCCGCGGACCTCCACCGTACGGTACGGGGTGCTTTCTCTCTGCCACGCGCACATACGCATAGTTTCTGTACGGCACAATCCTCGTCAGCCCGGAGTGCTCCCACGCCACCGCGCCTTCACCGCCAGACACATGCCTGCGTTGCCACGAAAGATCCATGCCTTCTTACTTAATTCGTCCCTCGTGCAGCTGGTGATGGGGGAAAAGCACCGACCGACCCAACACCGTCCACCTCCCGGACTAATAAGACGCGCACAGCCCAAGACGGCGTACATCCACGGAGACATGCGCGCGCGGCGAGGCACCGGCTGGCTAGCGCAGGAGCCGTAGGCATTGGTCCCAGCCAGGCACGTGCAGCGAGCGACCACACGATGGCGAGGCAGGTGCAAAAGCAGCTGTTCGAAAAGATTGGATCTTGCTTCAGCTTGGTACGTGCATGTGCATGATCAACCAAACAAACAACACACATGAGCCATTTTGATCGATCGATCGATCGAGAAGTAGAACGCTCACATGTACTGTATCAGCTACGTGCGTGCATGCATGGTGTAGCAGCTTTGAGGCCATCAGCTGGGGGTCTCTCTTATTGCTCTGCATCTCACAAACCTACGTCCACCTACAAAAATAGCTCATGCACACGTACGTGTATATGCACATGCACGTGAAAAAAATAGATTTGATCGATTAGTTAATTATTACTCCCTTTGTTTCTAAATATAAGTCTTTCTAGAAATTCCACTATAGACGAGCAAAATGAATGAATCTACATTTTAAAATACGTCTATATACATCCGTATGTAGTTTCTATTGTAATTTTTAAATGGTGTGGCTAGGTCTCAGTCGACTGAGACTTGACCAAGTCTAAGTCAAGTGACGTAACAAGGAAGAAACAAAAATAAAATTTTACACGGATCTTCATGTAAGATCCTGCGGATATAGCGTCGACTGAGACGGATCTATATCTATATCTCTCCTTAATAATAATAATAATATTATAATAATAATAATAATAATAATAATAATAATAATAATAATAATAATAATAAAGCACGGATTGAGTCTTTGGGTTCACCGTCGCGTCCTTTTTACACAAAGGTCCCTGTAGTTTTTAGGTATTAAACCCGCAGTACTTTTACGTGTGTAACAGTGAGCAATTGACGGAAATAAAATACCGATTCGACGCCCCTCACCCCCGAGCGACACGCCCTTCTTTTCGCAGCGACTCTTCCAAAAAAATCCCCTTTCATCTCCCCACCGCTGCCCGTCCCCATCTGCCGTCTCCCTCTTGCCCCTCGGCGACACCGGCCGGCGGCGGCGACGGACGGCATGGATCCAGAGTTGTGCCCCTGGTTATCCCCATCTCTCGCACCCGATGAAGGCCTCCCCACAGGCGCTACAACACGAACTCCCCCTCATGGCGGCGACGCTGCGGCAGTGCGCCGGCCGATTGGCGCAGGTACCAGTTCTAGGATGAGATGGGGCCGCCGACCTCGAACTTACAATCCTTGGCGGCGCCAGACCCATCCCCTAAGCGCCAAGCACTGAGAGGATGTGCTCTTATTCGGCGACAATATGGCTACGATAGCGGCGTGCACACCCAGGCATGCCATATCCTTTCTCTGCTTGGACCCCTCTGTTTGATTGACCAAGTAGGAAAACAATTGGCCATCAGAAATCATGCGGACACCAAACCTCCCCTGATTTCCGAAGGAGCAGCTTCAGTGATGTAAACTGGTGCTGATACTATTCCACACTCAAATCCAACAAAGAGCCTTCCATGAATCAAAACATAACCTGCAGCAGCTCACATAACCAGTAAGCCAAGTGCGAACATCATGTCAGCAAGAAGAGTATGTTGGAAATATGCCCTAGAGGCAATAATAAATTAGTTGTTATTATATTTCCTTGTTCATGATAATCGTTTATTATCCATGATATAATTGTATTGATAGGAAACTCAGATACATGTGTGGATACATAGACAACACCATGTCCCTAGTAAGCCTCTAGTTGACTAGCTCGTTGATCAATAGATGGTTACGGTTTCCTGACCATGGACATTGGATGTCGTTGATAACGGGATCACATCATTGGGAGAATGATGTGATGGACAAGACCCAATCCTAAGCCTAGCACAAAGATCGTGTAGTTCGTATGCTAAAGCTTTTCTAATGTCAAGTATCGTTTCCTTAGACCATGAGATTGTGCAACTCCCGGATACCGTAGGAGTGCTTTGGGTGTGCCAAACGTCACAACGTAACTGGGTGGCTATAAAGGTACACTACAGGTATCTCCGAAAGTGTCTGTTGGGTTGGCACGAATCGAGATTGGGATTTGTCACTCCGTGTAAACGGAGAGGTATCTCTGGGCCCACTCGGTAGGACATCATCATAATGTGCACAATGTGATCAAGGAGTTGATCACGGGATGATGTGTTACGAAACGAGTAAAGAGACTTGCCGGTAACAAGATTGAACAAGGTATCGGGATACCGACGATCGAATCTCGGGCAAGTATCGTACCGATAGACAAAGGGAATTGTATACGGGATTGATTAAGTCCTTGACATCGTGGTTCATCCGATGAGATCATCGTGGAACATGTGGGAGCCAACATGGGTATCCAGATCCCGCTGTTGGTTATTGACCGGAGAACGTCTCGGTCATGTCTGCATGTCTCCCGAACCCGTAGGGTCTACACACTTAAGGTTCGATGACGCTAGGGTTATAAAGGAAGTTTGTATGTGGTTACCGAATGTTGTTTGGAGTCCCGGATGAGATCCCGGACGTCACGAGGAGTTCCGGAATGGTCCGGAGGTAAAGATTTATATATGGGAAGTCCTGTTTTGGTCACCGGACAAGTTTCGGGGTCACCGGTATTGTACCGGGACCACCGGAAGGGTCCCGAGGGTCCACCGGGTGGGGCCACCTGCCCCGGGGGGGCACATGGGCTGTAGGGGTGTGCGCCTTGGCCTATATGGGCCAAGGGCACCAGCCCCAAGAGGCCCATGCGCCAAGAGATAAGGAAAGGAAGAGTCCTAAAGGGGGAAGGCACCTCCTAGGTGGCTTGGGGAGGAGGGACTCCTCCCTAGCCGCACCCTTCCTGGGAGGAAGGGCCAAGGCTGCGCCCCCCTCTCCCTTGCCCCTATATATATGTGGGGGGTGGGAGGGCAGCCATACCAATGTTCTGGTGCAGCCCTCCCCTTCTCCCAAGTACTTCTCCTCTCCCGTGGTGCTTGGCGAAGCCCTGCAGGATTGCCACGCTCCTCCACCACCACCACGCCGTTGTGCTGCTGCTGGATGGAGTCTTCCTCAACCTCTCCCTCTCTCCTTGCTGGATCAAGGCGTGGGAGACATCGTCGGGCTGTACGTGTGTTGAACGCGGAGGTGCCATCCGTTCGGCACTAGGATCTCCGGTGATTTGGATCACGACGAGTACGACTCCATCAACCCCGTTCTCTTGAACGCTTCCGCTTAGCCATCTACAAGGGTATGTAGATGCACTCTCCTTCCCCTCGTTGCTGGTCTCTCCATAGATAGATCTTGGTGACACGTAGGAAAATTTTGAATTTCTGCTACGTTACCCAACAGTGGCATCATGAGCTAGGTCTATTGCGTAGTTTCTATGCACGAGTAGAACACAAAGTAGTTGTGGGCGTTGATTTTGTTCAATATGCTTGCCGTTACTAGTCCAATCTTGATTCGGCGGCATCGTGGGATGAAGCGGCCCGGACCGACCTTACACGTACTCTTACGTGAGACTGGTTCCACCGACTGACATGCACTAGTTGCATAAGGTGGCTAGCGGGTGCCTGTCTCTCCCACTTTAGTCGGATCGGATTCGATGAACAGGGTCCTTATGAAGGGTAAATAGCAATTGGCATATCACGTTGTGGTTTTGCGTAGGTAAGAAACGTTCTTGCTAGAAACCCATAGCAGCCACGTAAAACATGCAAACAACAATTAGAGGACGTCTAACTTGTTTTTGCAGGGTATGCTATGTGATGTGATATGGCCAAGAAGAATGTGATGAATGATATGTGATGTATGAGATTGATCATGTTCTTGTAATAGGAATCACGACTTGCATGTCGATGAGTATGACAACCGGCAGGAGCCATAGGAGTTGTCTTAATTTATTTATGACCTGCGTGTCAACATAAACGTCATGTAATTACTTTACTTTATTGCTAACCGTTAGCTGTAGAAGTAGAAGTAATAGTTGGCGAGACAACTTCATGAAGACACGATGATGGAGATCATGATGATGGAGATCATGGTGTCATGCCGGTGACGATGATGATCATGGAGCCATGAAGATGGAGATCAAGAAGAGCAAAGTGATGATGGCCATATCATGTTACTATTTGATTGCATGTGATGTTTATCATGTTTATGCATCTTGTTTACTTAGAACGACGGTAGTAAATAAGATGATCCCTCATAATAATTTCAAGAAAGTGTTCCCCCTAACTGTGCACCGTTGCGACAGTTCGTTGTTTCGAAGCACCACGTGATGATCGGGTGTTAGATTCTAACGTTCACATACAACGGGTGTAAGACAGATTTACACACGTGAAACACTTAGGTTGACTTGATGAGCCTAGCATGTGTACAGACATGGCCTCAGAACACAGAAGACCGAAAGGTCGAGCATGAGTCGTATGGTAGATTCGATCAACATGAAGATGTTCACCGATGTTGACTAGTCCGTCTCACGTGATGATCGGACACGGCCTAGTTGACTCGGATCATGTAATCACTTAGATGACTAGAGGGATGTCTATCTGAGTGGGAGTTCATAAGATGAACTTAATTATCCTGAGCATAGTCAAAAGATCTTTACAAATTATGTCGTAGCTCGCGCTTCAGTTCTACTGTTTAGATATGTTCCTAGAGAAAATTTTAGTTGAAAGTTGATAGTAGCAATTATGCGGACTAGGTCCGTAAACTGATGATTGTCCTCATTGCTTCTTAGAAGGCTTATGTCCTTAATGCACCGCTCAGTGTGCTGAACCTCGAACGTCGTCTGTGGATGTTGCGAACATCTGACATACACGTTTTGATAACTACATGATAGTTCAGTTAAACGGTTTAGAGTTGAGGCACCGAAGACGTTTTGAAACGTCGTGAAACATATGAGATGTTTCGAGGGCTGAAATTGGGATTTCAGGCTCGTGCCCACGTCAAGAGGTATAAGACCTCCGATGATTTTCTTAGCCTACAAACTAAGGAGAAAAGCTCAATTGTTGTGCTTGTGCTCAGATTGTCTGAGTACAACAATCGCTTGAATCGAGTGGGAGTTGATCTTCCAGATGAAATAGTGATGGTTCTCCGAAGTCATTATCACCAAGCTGCTAGAGCTTCGTGATGAACTATGATATATCAGGGACATATATGATGATCCTTGAGATATTCGCGATGTTTGACACCGCGAAAGTAGAAATCAAGAAGGAGCATCAATTGTTGATGGTTGGTGAAACCACTAGTTTCAAGAAAGGCAAGGGAACAAAGGGATACTTCATGAAACGGCAATTCAGCTGCTGCTCTAGTGAAGAAACCCAAGGTTGAACCCAAACCCGAGACTGAGTGCTTCTGTAATAAGGGGAACAGCCACTGGAGCAGAATTACCCTAGATACTTGGTAGATTAGAAGGATGGCAAGGTCGATAGAAGTATATTGGATATACATTGTGTTGATGTGTACTTTACTAGTACTCCTAGTAGCACCAGGGTATTAGATACCGGTTCGGTTGCTAAGTGTTAGTAACTCGAAATAAAAGCTACGGAATAAACGGAGACTAGCTAAAGGTGAGCTGACGATATGTGTTGGAAGTGTTTCCAATGTTGATATGATCAAGCATCGCACGCTCCCTCTACCATCGAGATTGGTGTGAAACCTAAATAATGGTTATTTGGTGTTTGCGTTGAGCATAGACATGATTGGATTATGCCTATCGCAATACGGTTATTCATTTAAGGAGAATAATCGTTACTCTGTTTATTTGAATAATACCTTCAATGGTCTTACGCCTAAAATGAATGGTTTATTGAATCTTGATCGTAGTGATACACATGTTCATGCCAAAAGATATAAGATAGTAATGATAGTACCACCTACTTGTGGCACTGCCACGTAAGTCATATCGGTATAAAACGCATGAAGAAGCTCCATGTTGATGGATCTTTGGGCTCACTCGTTTTTGAAAAGTTTGAGACATGCGAACCATGTCTATTGGTGTATATACATGAAGAAACTCCATGCAAATGGACCGTTTGAAATCACTTGATCTTGAATCACTTGAGACATGCAAATCATACCACATGGGCAAGATGACTGAAAACCTCAGTTTCAGTAAAATGGAACTAGAAAGCAACTTGTTGGAAGAAATACAATTTGATGTGTGCAGTCCAATGAGTGCTGAGGCGTGTAGTGGATATCGTTATGTTCTTACTTCACAGATGATTTGAGTAGATGTTGAGTACATTTACTTGATAAATCACGAGTCTGAATTATTGAAAGGTTCAAGTAATTTCAGGGTGAAGTTGAAAGATCGTCGTGACAAGAGGATAAAATATCTATGATATGATCATAGAGATGAATATCTGAATTACGAGTTTGGCACAGAATTAAGACATTGTGGAAATTGTTTCACAACTAATATAGCCTGGAACACCATAGTGTGATGGTGTGTCCGAACATCATAACTGCACCCTATTGGATATGATGCATACCATGATGTCTCTTATCGAATTACCACGATAGTTTATGGGTTAGGCATTAGAGACAACCACATTCACTTTAAATAGGGCACCACGTAATTCCGATGATATGACACCGTATGAACTATGGTTTAGAGAAACCTAAGCTGTCATTTATTAAAAGTTTGGGGCTGTGACGCTTATGTGGAAAAGTTTCAGGCTGATAAACTCGAACCCAAAGCGGATAAATGCATCTTCATAGGACACCCAAAACAGTTGGGTATACCTCCTGTCTCAGATCCGAAAGCAATAAGGGATTGTTTCTAGAATCGGGTCCTTTCTCGAGGAAAAGTATCTCTCGAAAGAATTGAGTGGGAGGATGGTGGAGACTTGATGAGGTTATTAAACCGTCTCTTCAACTAGTGTGTGGCAGGGCACAGGAAGTTGTTCCTGTGGCACCTACACCAATTGAAGTGGAAGCTTATGATAGTGATCATGAAACTTCGGATCAAGTCACTACCAAACCTCGTGGGATGACAAGGATGCGTACTACTTCAGAGTGGTATGTAATCCTGTCTTGGAAGTCATGTTGCTAGACAACAATGAACCTACGAGCCATGGAGAAGCGATGGTGGGCCCGGATTCCGATAAATGGCTCGAGGCCATAAAATCCGAGAGAGGATCCATGTATGAAAACAAAGTGTAGACTTTGGAAGAACTATTTGATGGTCATAAGGCTGTTAGGTACATATGGATTTTAAAAGGAAGACGGACAATGATGGTAAGTATCACCATTAAGAAATCTCGACTTGTCGTTAAGATGTTTTCCGAAAAAGTTCAAGGAGTTGACTGCGATGAGACTTTCTCACTCGTAGCGATGCTAAGAGTCTGTTGGAATTATATTAGCGATTACTGCATTATTTATGAAATCTTGCAGATAGGATGTCAAAACATTGTTTCCTCGATGATTTTCTTGAGGAAAGGTTGTATGTGATACAACCGGAAGGTTTTGTCAATCCTGAAAGATGCTAATAAGTATGCAAAGCTCCAGCAATCCTTCTAAGGACTGGAGTATGCATCTCGGAGTTGGAATGTATGCTTTGATGAGATGATCAAAGATTTTGGGTGTATACAAAGTTTATGAGAAACTTGTATTTCCAAAGAAGTGAGTGGGAGCACTATAGAATTTCTGATGAGTATATGTTGTTGACATATTGTTGATCAGAAATGACGTAGAATTTCTGGAAAGCATATAGGGTTATTTGGAAAGTGTTTTTCAATGGAAAGCCTGGATTAAGCTACTTGAACATTGAGCATCAAGATCTATAAGGATAGATCAAAACGCTTAATGGTACTTTCAAATGAGCACATACCTTGACATGATCTTGAAGGTGTTCAAGATGGATCAGTCAAAGAAGGAGTTCTTGCCTGAGTTGTAAGGTATGAAGTTAAGACTTAAAGCTCGACCACGGCAGAATAGAGAGAAAGGACGAAGGTCGTCCCCTATGTTTAAGACATAGGCTCTACAGTATGCTATGCTGTGTACCGCACCTGGAGTGTGCCTTGCCATGAGTCAGTCTAGGGGTACAAGAGTGATCCAAGTATGGATCACAGGACAGCGGTCAAAGTTATCCTTAGTAACTAGTAGACTAAGGAATTTTCTCGATTATGGAGGTGGTAAAAGAGTTCGTCGTAAAGGGATACGCCGATGCAAACTTTGACACTAATCCAGATTATTCTGAGTAGTAAACTGGATTCGTATAGTAGAACAGTTATTTGGAATAGCTCCAAATAGAGCGTGGTAGCTGCATCTAGGAGATGACATAGAGATTTGTAAAGCACACACGGATCTGAAAGGTTCAGACCCGTTGACTACAACCTCTCTCACAAGCATAACATGATCAAACCCAGAACTCATCGAGTGTTAATCACATGGTAAATGTGAACTAGATTATTGACTCTAGTAAACTCTTTGGGTGTTAGTCACATGGGGATCTGACCTTGAGTGTTAATCACATATCGATGTGAACTAGATTATTGACTCTAGTGCAAGTGGGAGACTGTTGAAAATATGCCCTAGAGGCAATAATAAATTAGTTATTATTATATTTCCTTGTTCATGATAATCGTTTATTATCCATGCTATAATTGTATTGATAGGAAACTCAGATACATGTGTGGATGCATAGACAACACCATGTCCCTAGTAAGTCTCTAGTTGACTAGCTCGTTGATCAATAGATGGTTACGGTTTCCTGACCATGGACATTGGATGTCGTTGATAACGGGATCACATCATTGGGAGAATGATGTGATGGACAAGACCCAATCCTAAGCCTAGCACAAAGATCGTGTAGTTCGTATGCTAAAGCTTTTCTAATGTCAAGTATCGTTTCCTTAGACCATGAGATTGTGCAACTCCCGGATACCGTAGGAGTGCTTTGGGTGTGCCAAACGTCACAACGTAACTGGGTGGCTATAAAGGTACACTACAGGTATCTCCGAAAGTGTCTGTTGGGTTGGCACGAATCGAGATTGGGATTTGTCACTCCGTGTAAACGGAGAGGTATCTCTGGGCCCACTCGGTAGGACATCATCATAATGTGCACAATGTGATCAAGGAGTTGATCACGGGATGATGTGTTACGAAACGAGTAAAGAGACTTGCCGGTAACAAGATTGAACAAGGTATCGGGATACCGACGATCGAATCTCGGGCAAGTATCGTACCGATAGACAAAGGGAATTGTATACGGGATTGATTAAGTCCTTGACATCGTGGTTCATCCGATGAGATCATCGTGGAACATGTGGGAGCCAACATGGGTATCCAGATCCCGCTGTTGGTTGTTGACCGGAGAACGTCTCGGTCATGTCTGCATGTCTCCCGAACCCGTAGGGTCTACACACTTAAGGTTCGATGACTCTAGGGTTATAAAGGAAGTTTGTATGTGGTTACCGAATGTTGTTTGGAGTCCCGGATGAGATCCCGGACGTCACGAGGAGTTCCGAAATGGTCCGGAGGTAAAGATTTATATATGGGAAGTCCTGTTTTGGTCACCGGACAAGTTTCGGGGTCACCGGTATTGTACCGGGACCACCGGAAGGGTCCCGGGGGTCCACCGGGTGGGGTCACCTGCCCTGGGGGGCCACATGGGCTGTAGGGGTGTGCGCCTTGGCCTATATGGGCCAAGGACACCAGCCCCAAGAGGCCCATGCGCCAAGAGATAAGGAAAGGAAGAGTCCTAAAGGGGGAAGGCACCTCCTAGGTGCCTTGGGGAGGAGGGACTCCTCCCTGGCCGCACCCTTTCTTGGAGGAAGGGCCAAGGCTGCGCCCCCCTCTCTCCCTTGCCCCTATATATATGTGGGGGGTGGGAGGGCAGCCATACCAATGTTCTGGTGCAGCCCTCCCCTTCTCCCAAGTACTTCTCCTCTCCCGTGGTGCTTGGCGAAGCCCTGCAGGATTGCCACGCTCCTCCATCACCACCACGCCGTTGTGCTGCTGCTGGATGGAGTCTTCCTCAACCTCTCCCTCTCTCCTTGCTGGATCAAGGCGTGGGAGACATCGTCGGGCTGTGCGTGTGTTGAACGCGGAGGTGCCGTCCGTTCGGCACTAGGATCTCCGGTGATTTGGATCACGACGAGTACGACTCCATCAACCCCGTTCTCTTGAACGCTTCCGCTTAGCGATCTACAAGGGTATGTAGATGCACTCTCCTTCCCCTCGTTGCTGGTCTCTCCATAGATAGATCTTGGTGACACGTAGGAAAATTTTGAATTTCTGCTACGTTACCCAACAGAGTAGACTTTCATACGACCGTAGGCATGGCTTAAGTAATGACATTCTAACAATGGTTTACTGAAGAAGAAACAAACTTAGTATCTATGGACGAACACCATCTGTTAATGACCAGTAGTCGGTTGTTTAGATTGAACGTGCAAGAATAGATTGTCTTTGACAGCAGGAAATTCGTCCCAAATATACAGAAGGGCTCATGATATGACACGTGGCAGTAGTTATGCATAAAAATTGTACTGTTATTTGACTTATTTCAGGAAAGTATCACAAGTTCCTAGGTGTGCAGCAATCGCAGAAGCAGTGGAGAACAAGATCCTTCATAGCTTCTTGGAGAAGGAGGTTTTTCTTTTTATTTCTGAACTCTTCTGCTATTTTCTTCATTCCGAATTTCAACTTCTCAAGGTTTCTTGTCTTTACAGGATTTCGGAGAGCATGTACAACCAGATGGCAAAGTCGATGTTATCATTCACTCTGACTGCCGCCTTCATAGGAAAATCAACGAGCATGTTGCTGCAGCTTAAAGACTTAAATACTTCTGCTCCTAGCTAGCTATAAAATTAGAGCAGATACATGTATAGGTATAGTAGCATCTGTTGCTTTAAGTTAAAAGTCTAAAGTTATTTTAATCTTGCTTGCACATTATTAGAAGGTAGTTGGAAAAGGCATATGTCATTATTTTTAGGAGTTGAGAAACTACTTGTCTTCCTATCATGGCTGCAAGCTGAATGTAAGAAACTAGCAATAGATTGAAATTTGCGAGAGCAGATGCATTGTTTGGTGTATGGAGGCCGGGGCTATATTTTCGTTCTTTTCATATATGAATATTTTATTATTATTTTTTTGGGGGGGGGGGGGGGGGGGGAGAGGGGAGCTATTCATGGAGCGATTGAGCAACATCAGTCAGTTGTACTTACTTTAAGTTCTGACCCTGAGCATAACCTGCTAGAAACGAGCAAAAACTTTTGGTATGCAGGGCACGGTCTCTTCATTATCGGGTTATTTTTCGGTACATGAACTTGCTGCGCTGTCATGCAAAAGGATTTGCATTGATGCTAATCATGGTTTAATGGAACTGCAATCGAGAAGGACCATTGTGTATTGTGATCATAGTGGCTGGCTAGCTGGACAAGGTTGTTTCGTCGTCACTGGTTGACATCACCGATTTCCTTGTCAGGTCAATTGCCATGGTACATTTGGTGAGCATATGAGACCGAAAATACTGGGTTTGTGTTGAACTCTTCTTTTTTGTTGGGACAAGGGCCTTAGTTTGTTTGGAATCGGAGAAAACTATCTGATCAATGGTTGTTCTTGGGCATCACAGTTTAAGATATTACTTTTCTGGATTTTGAAAAGGTTGCAGCTAACACGATGGTGAGAGCTGATCTTTCCATCAGTTAGAAGTTGCATTGTTTTTTACCTCTTCCCCTGTCAGGTCAATTACCATGGTACATCTTGTGAGAATCTGGGTTCATGCTCGGGAATTAAACTTCTTACTGATTAATTCGCTCATGTTATTCACATGAAATAGAAGCAGTTTATGTATCCAATTTCATTTAAACTTTTAGGTAGGGGAAGGTTCAAAACCAAGATTTATGATTTGGGACAAGTGAGTATGTTGTTCTGACTTCACGATGTGAGTGTTTTGCACAAATATTCCGTAAAACTCGAAAGTGATAGATGCACTGTACTCTGGAAATATATGAGCACTTTTGGCCCAAAATCACATAGCTGCACTAAATTATTGGCCATTTGGCCTCATGATTTCAATAATAATTGTTCTACCATGAAATATTTTTTCCGCCAGCATTCCAACTGTACTCTGCAGTGTAGCTATATACTTCTAAATCATTTTGATATTAAGAGTTTCCTCCGGCCCATGCTGTATATTCAGTGTTGCAGTCGAGTGAGAAAACAATCCATGGTGTATATACCCCCTTTGCATGTTTGGGAGTTAGCAAGATGGCATTACTTAAATGGTTGATGTTGACATGGTGTGTGACCCTCATATATATTGTTGTTCCATGCCATAAACTAACAAAATAGCACTTCTATTTTCCTGCTCCCGGTCGATGCTAAATAAATTATTTTGGAAGTCTCACATATGCTAATTGATTCCAGACCTGCTAAGACTTTCATGTGATTTTGAAATTTAGTTCAAGGGACATACATTGGGATGGTGCATGCACCATCTGTAGATGAGACAGGGCTGGTACTCACTATCATCATAAATCCACATAATTACAAGCATAGGGGCTTGTCGGGCGGCGTCCTAGAGTATGATGGTGAAGTGCATTGCCTTGGGATGATTACGTTATCATGAATAGGTGGACAAACTGACAACATCGATGACGTTGAGCTGGTGGTGGAAATGAGAAGTGAAACATCGAAAGGATCGCTAGGGGAGTGGAATGATTTATTTTTCCCATTGCAACGCACGAGCATGTTTCCTAGTCTATACCTATACCTACTAATAAAGCATGGATTGAGTCTGCTGGTTCACCATCATTATACACTTCTTCCCATGAATTTATGCTTTCAGTTTGAATTTAAAACATATACGCAAGGTGGTACTAATTCAGGGAACCGTTTGTAGTTTCGTCCGTCATCAAAATTTCCGTAGGTCGCTGTTGTTTTAAGTGAGTTGGACTTCTCCCTGATCCGTCTGGGCCTCAGCCCACCAAACTCAGCCCAGGCAAAACTGTGTAGTTTGGCGGAGGTGGCAAAAATAATGATCCAGCAACTGGTAGTCGAACTCCCGACCTCCTGGTCAATGTATAAGGAGGTGTCCAACTAACCAAGGTTATGTTGATGGCTTAAAGAGAGATTGGTTGTTATTAGATAGTCCCACCTCGCTTTCTTAGGCAAAATCTCACCAATTTAAATACATCTATGAGTTGATACCAATAAGCTGCCAGCGAATTAATAAGGAGTGTGTCTCCTTCATGGGAAGAAAATTATGAAATTAACTCCAGAGAGACTCTATTAAACTAGCTCATCGTAAGGAATCGGAGAAGAAGAAGGGTCAGGACGCGTCCATGAAAAGGAGCAATGAGGAGTACAGGGGCTGGCCGCGTCCATGGAAAGGAGCAATGAGGAGTACAGGGACTAGCCGCGTCCATGGGAAGGAGCAAGGAGGAGTGCAGGCCGACGGAGCACTCTAGAGAGGTGGTGCGACAGCTGCAGCCTGCCGGAGCTGTAGAGGCGGCTGGAGACCACCATGGGTGCGGGGATGGTGAGAGACGGGAGGTAAAATGAGGAAGGGCTTCGAAGATAAGTGGTGATGCTAGAAGAGCATCGACGGCTCTACCTGTTCGATCTCATGCGTATGTAGTAGCCGGGTGGGCTTTGTCGTCCAAACGGGCCTTTGGTCTAGATTGATGCGCTTTTTTCCTTTGCTCACGGAAATGAAAAAGCAAAAGAAAGAGGTAAAATTGGCATAAGCTTTTGATCCGCAATATTATTTAGGTAAAAATGAATGTACATTCAAAGGCGTGCAGTGCTATGGTACTTTTGTTGTTTGTTTTTACATATGTTGATCAAGTCTACTTCGCGTATTAATATTTGTTTAGGTAACTCTAGCATATAGATCACAATGATTATAGTGTATGTATAAACTCAGATTTTGTCTGGTCTGTTGTACACTTTATTGTTGATTTAATCCCATTTAATTTCTAACCATGGCAACAATACTCAGTTATTTACTTCAAATGGTTATGAACCTAAGAAGAAGAAATTGATAGGATGCATGTTCTGAACTTTTGCACTAAGATTCAGACAATGCCACGGTTGAGATTGCTAAGCGTCATATTGTGTATGGTGTTTCTAGAAATATCTAAGGGGCTATGAAAAAATTAAGGTTATCAAGAATGGGAATGCATACTCTTCGCCAAAATAGCGCCCCGAAGTACTTTTGATCCATAGTTTTTTTTTCATCACAGACTTTTGTCCGGTGTTGGCCATGACTAAAGTAGATTTATGTTGCTTGGGTGAAAAGATATTTTCAGGATGCTCAAGGTGCCTAAGTTTAATTGAGAAATGAGAAAGTTGTAATTAGTTGATTTTTTTTTCTCCATAGCAATGCATGGGCATTCAGCTATGCATCTTTTTACATAGACAAATGCATGTATTGTGCATGCATGATACTTGAACAAATGGATAATTTAGTTTTTGGTTAAGGCGAATCTTGGTAGCATCATATATGTGAGCGTGCTCCCATGACAACGCACCGACACTCTAAACATGGAAGATTTTTTTCTCCCGTTGCAACGCACGGGCATTTTTGCTAGTCATAATTAAATTCCTTGAAATCCAAGATAGTGGGTTCATTGCTATCTAAAGTTTTGACCTCTTCAATCCCACTTTTATCAATTTTTTCATCAAGATCTAAAAACTCTGAATTTTTGGGACGCATTCTAACTAAAGTTGACTCATCTCCAGTACCATCATTATCAAGATTCATATTGCAAAACAAGGATTTAATAGGGGACACATCAATTACTTTTAGATCTTCATCTTTATTATAATGAAAACTAGAAGAACATGCTTTCACAAAGCAATCTTTCTTAGCACGCATCCTAGTTGTTCTTTCTTTGCACTCATCAATGGAAATTCTCATGGCTTTGAAAGACTCATTAATATCATGCTTAGGTGGAATAGATCTAAATTTCAAAGAATCAACATCAAGAGAAATTCTATCGACGTTCCTAGCCAACTCATCAATCTTAAGCAATTTTTCTTCAATCCAAGCATTGAAACTCTTTTGCGAAGTAATAAATTCTTTAATACTAGATTCAAAATCAGAGGGCATCTTATTATAATTTCCATAAGAATTTTTGTATGAGTTACCATAATTATTAGAGTAATTACTAGGAAATGGCCTAGAATTAAAATTACCTCTATACGCGTTATTACCAAAATTGTTCCTACCAACAAAATTCACATCCATAGATTCATTACTATTCTCAATCAAAGTAGATAAAGGCATATCATTAGGATCAGTAGGAGCACTCTTATTAGCAAAAAATTTCATAAGTTCATCCATCTTTCCACTCAAAACATTAATCTCTTCAATTGCATGCACCTTTTTACTAGTAGATCTTTCAGTGTGCCATTGAGAATAATTAACCATAATATTATCTAGGAGTTTGGTAGCTTCTCCTAAAGTGATTTCCATAAAAGTGTCTCATGGGGACGAATCTAATAGATTACTAGAAGCAAAATTCAATCCGGCATAAAAAAATTATATAATCATCCATAAATTCAAACCATGTATAGGGCAATTACGTATCATTAATTTCATCATCTCTCAAGATTGTGCAACATGTTCATGATCAAGTTGCTTAAAATTCATAATATCGTTTCTAAGAGAGATTGTAATACCCCAAAAATTTAACAATAATTTTATTATGTAAAATTTGGTAGAAAATAAATTTTTGAATTATACCAGGTCATTTATTAATTTGAGAGCCATCTCTGTTCTCTGCTTTCCTAAAATTCTTCCCTCCATTTAGGTTTTTATTGTGGGATGTGGTTGTTTTTTTATCTTTTCTTTTCTATTTTAAATAGCAATAGGAAATATTTTTAGAATAAAATTTGCCAACAAAATAGCATTTTCAATGCTAGAATTTGTATGTAGCACTAAAAATATCTCAAATTTTATTTTAAAAAATCCCTCAAACACCTCCCCTGCCCTATGTCACAACCCAATGCAATTTCTTCCACCAAAATTTTCTTTTACTAATTTAAATATGTCCAAAACTAACTAACAGCACTTCTTAGGATCCTTTGAGTTTACAAAGGAACTCCATTCTCCCTTACCTTTCTGACCTCACCAAAATTTCCAAAGCAAGACCTTAGTACCTACATTCAATTACTCCAAGATTATTCAGGTCCATAGTTCAAATAATTGAAATCTCATTTGAATGAAATTTGGACCAGATTTGGAATCCTTGCTCAAAACCATATCTCCCCTACTCCCAAAATTCTGACATTTTTTACAGCAACTAAGAGTTGCATCAGAGAGACCCCACAACAAGTTTAACATTTTTCAAAAATTCCTAGCTAGCATTGGCATTTCGTCGAACACCTTTTGTGCATACTGTAGCACTGTCAAAAACTTCAGTAAATTCAGAAACGGACAATGGGAGAGCGAAGCGGTGCCGTGCACTGCACTCCATCACCTCTCCTCCTCATCCACACCTCCATCCATCATAAATGGGTCTCTGGGTCCCTCTGGTCGGCCGCTCGCTGACAACAGCACAGTGGCTGGCCGATGCACCTGCCACCGCCCTCGGCAGCTGTGGATGAATGGATTAGCTCGGTCGACCAACGCATTCACTCCCTAACTCCTCCCTCCTACCTCCTCTCCACGCATCGTCTCTTCTACGGCGTTGACGCACCGTTCAAACCGTGCCACGCCCGCCTGGCAGTCGCCGGAGATGGACACTGTCGCCAGACCCGTATGCGAGTCATGCCGTGGATAAGGCCGCGGGACTCAAACCTCGTCGCTCTAGCACTTCGGGAGAGCCCCACCGAGATCTCTGACCAGACACCGACCGTGCTCGCCACCCAAACCAACCCCACCGGCCAGAATTACTCCGCCGTGATCCACTCCACTCCGACCACCCTTGCTCACCTATATAAAGGCCGCCCAAGCCTCGTTTTGAACTCACCCCGCCTCCACCCATCTACAAACACACACTAGAGGGATCGAACGGCCCCGGGGAGGTCTTCTTCCCCAACTCCGGCCGCCCGATCCGCCTCTGCTTCCGAGAAGAAGCCGACAACGTCCGTCCACCCCACCTCCCAAATTTCTCCAGTAGCCTCCAAATCCACCCCCTTGTCTGCCCCGCACGTCAATTTGATGATTGAAGGCTCCTCCGACGAGATCCAACATCACCCGAAGCCGCCGTCCGCCGGAGTCGACGTCGCCATCGCTGTGTTGCACGCCGGCGGCCAAATCCACCACCCACCGATGCAGAAAGGTTCCATGAGCATGCCTGCACCATCGCAATCTCCTGATACGCCGTCAATCACCGCCGGTGACCTCCCCTTCCTTCTCTGTTTTGGCGCGAAGCACGTCCAAGTTCAAACCTGACGGGTGGGACCCACCTGTCAGACTTCTCATCTTTTCTATTTAGCCCGAACGCGTGTTTTCATAGAATACGCTTTCTCTATGTGTAAAGCGTATTTCCAGCCGAATCATTTTCTTTTTATGTTTTATTTAAAAACATATTTGACCACGACTTTGACTGCCTCTAGTTTTTAAACCACAACTCCACATTACTTGATTATTTTTCTAACATCCCTCATTTCTCATCTAGTTTATTTTACTATTTATTTCAAAAATTCATGAAACGCTTTCTGGTACTGTTTTGGAATTATGCGGTAATTGCAATATTTTTGAAAATAGGAAAATGGAGGGAAGATAAAAATTTCAAAGTATTGGAGTGCACCCAATATTTCTGCATGCTCAAGGCAAGCATCTTGAACACTTGATATGGTGAATGCATGGTTAATTTTGTGAGAAATATTGGATCATGAGTATGTTGAATTCAAATAAAACTTGCATATGGCCATTTTTGCATGCATGATCCATTGATATGTTGTTGTCCTCATTTAAACATGTATTATAAGTGACTATGGTTATTCCCACGTGCCACACATGCTTATGTTGGTCCAGACTAATCTGCAGGGATAAACAGTCACGAGAAAAGTGACCGTGAGACTGAAATCTCGTTATGACGAGAATGATCAGTGAGGACAACAACATATCACGTGTATAGAAAATCTTGTTGGGACATACTAGGTGGTGACCCTGTTGGGTACCGCCAAGGAATTATATTGTGCTAGACACTGCAGGAAAACTTAAACCTCCTGAGTTGACAATAGATCGAGTCTTGTTCCGGTAACCCCCATACTTGTTCCATGCTACCATTTGTCCCTGCCACAGGCAGGGTATGGTCAGTAAGTTGTTAACCCCTTTCCGTGCACACACTGTACAGAGAGGCCATGGTGAAAGATACTAGAGGCCTCTGGTAGGCATGCCATCTAGTCAGGGGGCATGGGTGTATCCGGCTGGGCCGAGAGGGGGGCACCCCTTGTAATCTGTGCGTTATGAAATAGTGATCCCATGCTATTCGAGACGATGGTATCCCCGTCTTAGAGTTTTTCTTTAACGATGCTTTGGGTGATTCCTGGCATCCGGAGAGTTAATCTGGTGTGTGCTGGTCAGGTGTGTTTTCAACCCAAAGGCCATAACAGGAATTAGTCAACATCTCGGTGTTGGCTAAAGAAATCCTATACACGTGGGTAAAGAGTGCACCCTCTGCAGAGTTATATCTATTCGAATAGCCATGTCCATGGTTAAGGACTACAGTCTGGGTTGGTCAAGTGTCGGTCTTAGTGTCAGTCTCCGGAGGAAATAATTAAATTGATCATGGTTTGTTTTGCAGGATAATTATTGCCACTGCTGGTGCAATTACGAATATTATTGTTGACATGGATATTGTTGTGGACTAACATTTTCCTCTTATGTGCAATCTTGAGTATCTCTTGGGATGGCTAGACTACCCGGGATACTCAAGTTTATTTTCGTTTGTGAGTATCACTTGGGATGGCTAGTCCACCTGGATACTCGTGTTATTAGTATCTTATAAGCCCTTTATGAGGCGTCGCTCAGACACCCGACTATGGCATGTATTTTCAAGAACTCTCGAGGCGTCGGTTTTAGACACCCATTTGGCGTTTCTTTTCAAGACCTCTCGAGGCGTCGCTTTCAAACACCCGCTTGGCATTTTTCTTGGAATCCCTCGGGCGGTCCAACGCTCGATGTTCCACCTCATTTTCTTGATTTACTACTAACATGATTTATTTATCTGTTTGCACCGTATGAATATTTGTCATGCCATGTTTTAATTCCCAGTCAGCACATGCATATAATTGAAGTTATCATGAGCATATGCATCCGGTATATCTGTTGTTCATCATGTTTGCGAGTACATTCAAACGTACTCACTGGCTTGTCCCTGGCTATTGTCTTGGCCAAATCATGGTTCAGAGAGGAGCACTACAACGACACCTCGCAACTTAGGATTCGAGGATAGAAGCCACACAAGATATGAGTTATCCGGGTCAGCTGTTCCCGTGGTAATGGAGTCCCATCAACGTTGGAGATCCACGAGTCGCTTCCGTCATCCACCACTAGAGATCCTTGCTATATTCTTTGGACCTTTATGGTCTTGTACTCAATATGTTGTAATTGCTTGGAATGCTGTATCAAGGAAGTGTCCACCAGCAAACAGTAATCCTGGGGCAGGTGATGACACAAGGGTCATTTGCTGGGATTTATGTCCTGGAAATCCGGCCCCTACAAACTTGGTATCAGAGCCAGACTGACCATTGGCTAATTCTATCTTAGCCTGGTCGCTATCCCTAGATTTCCACAGTATCCACACCCTTCGGTGTCCATAGTCACTCCTTTCCTATCTGACAGCCTTCAGGGGCCAGCCGACACCATTCAGTAGTCGGTGCCCAACCTATCACCCTAACCGACAATCACAGTGATTTTACTGCCGTGGTTCCTAATAGATTTTTCACCCTTAACAAATCTCGGGTTGAGATTTTATTAAGGACCACCGCAACAATATTTCTTTCCTCAACACAGAGTTAATTCCTGCACCGCAGCAACATCTGGCTTACAGCCACACTCACTTCACTACATGCACTAAGTGCAGAGACCACACACCCTTGGCACCTAATCATACATCTCGTTTGCCAGATCACTAACACCGCACCATAGTTTTTCCACATAGAAAAAAAACTTGTGGGTTTTATTTTTACAAAAACTACCGCCACACACGCTAACAACCACTCGCACCCAACAACGATCACTAATCCTCATATCCACCACGGCCATGGAGAGCCATCACTCGAGCAGCAGCATCACGACGATCATCTAGAATCATCGCACACAGGAGTAGCGAGAAGCCAACTAACGCCGCCAGCATTCCGACCAGGAGAATCATGCCCAGATCCGGAGCCACGTCCTCCATTAGCCATCGGCTCGAGCTCCTGCAACCAGAAGAAGGAGGAGGAAGAGGAGGAAGAGGAAGTGAGGCCAAGTGTGAGGAAGAGAAGAGAGAAACCGCGGTCGTTTTTATAGCTCGAGCTCGATGCACGGTGAGCAAAGTCCACCAACTCCACTCGCCGCGCGATCGCCGGTGTTCGGAGGCGAATCCGCAAGCAGTGCTGACAAGGTGTGTAACATCCCAAATTTTCAATTTGGAATGTTATACATTAGATCATCATTGCATATCATATTTTAGTTGCATTTTGGTTGATCCAGAAATTTCACGCAACTCAAGGACCCTCGGAGAGAGTTGGGGATTTCGTTATTTTCATATTTGAGTTTTCTCAAATTTTGAAAATATGATCATTTGATTTTATCTATTTTATCTTCAATTATTTCTATCACAAAAATATGAGAGAGGGAATAAAATGGCTTTCTCAAAATAAAGAAATATTGAGGATTTAATAATAAAATCAAAAAAAGATTTTATTTTGGTTTTATTTGCTATTTTATTTGAATTGAGGAAAAATGCGTGTTTTTCAAAATTGCATTTAGGCCCCAAATAAATGTTCATCTTGTGCGGCTTGATTTTAGAAGCCGGGAAAATTTATTTCGGAATTTTTGGAGTCCGTTTAGTATTTCTTTTGTTTGTTTTTCTGCGCGTAAATATTTTAAGAAAAAGTCGAACCGACCTAACCGGGCCGTGTCCGACTAGGACACCTAGTCCGGCCGGCCCTTAAAAGCCACGAGGGCCCGAGTGGAGCCGCAACGCCCCAGCCCGAAAGCCTAGCCGCCAGGAGCCGCCACCGCCTCGCCTCGATCCATGTGCCAGTCGCCGCCACCCGCCGCCGCCACACCGGAGCCACGCCGCACTGCCGTTGTTCGCCGGAGCCGCCCGAGGTAGCCGCCGTTGCCTCGGTTTTCGTGAAGGAAACCGATCGTTTTTTTTTCGAAAACCTAGATCCGTTTTTTTCTTCGGTTCGCTTTATTTTCCGGTTTAGTTTATTTAGCGAGCGTTCTCTCATTCGTTTGTTTTGACGAACGCGTTCATAGTTTAGATCCAGATAACGAATATTCGTTCGTTAATCTGTTCGTCGTTTTTCTTTTTCTCGGATTAATCCACGATTTTTCTGATCGCGATTTCTGATCCGATTTTCGTTCTACTATATCTTTTCGCTCGTTTATCGGAATCAGGCGATTCAAGCGCCTGGAGTTTCGTCTCGGAACCCTCTTTCCGTTTAACCAACTCAAACAAGTTTTTGCTTCGGTAAAATTTGACCTAGATCCAGAATAGTAAACGAAGCTTGTTTCTTTTGCCATTTGACTTTCGTTGCTTCGTTCGATTTGATTCTTTTTGCCAACCGGAGTTCTTAAGTTGAACTTTCTGGTTAGATATATTATTTGAGTTTTACCTGTGCATTAGATGAGTACTTATTGTATTCTTGTTTGTTTGCGATAGAGTACTCGGAGTGCGCCGCTTGCAACTTCGAATCGCTAGGTTTTGTGGATCATCAGCAAGGCAAGTAACACTTTGATCATACCTCCTACTACCTAGTTTTTATTGCATTATATCAATCCTCAAACATTGCATGATTAGGATCTAATTAAATTGTGGGTTTGGGAAGTAGATGAGGTAGTACCTATTACCTGTTTTATTATCAAACCCTGGGAGTTACTTCTACGTTTGCTTATGTTGCCATGCTATGATAGTAGACGTGGATTGGGTGAGTGTTTCCATGACAGATGTGAGATTCTTAATTAATGGTTTATCTAAGGTGGCAACTTAAACACACATCTGGGTGGACTGAGGCACCTGGGTATTCCAGCGATTGCCTGTTTTCTTTTGGACCGCCACCCAGGCTCAAAGGGATCATGAGATTATTCATACTAGAAACTTCTGTGTGCAGCCACAAGCTACTATGGGCTCTAGCATAGTTGAGTAAGTCGTGCAAACTCTTATAGTGGTAGACTAGCAGATGTAGGGAAAGTAGGTGTAACGGTCTACCCAATCGTAAGGTGCTAGCACTTCTGAAAGACTATGTCTCGGTCATCCGTTTCTCAAACACCATGTAGTGCGAGAATCCCAACGGAGGAGATCGAGTCTTGTGGGGAAAAGTGCACAAACCTCTACAGAGTGTATAAACTAATCATGGTTAGCCGTGTCCCCGGTTATGGACAACTTGAGTATCTAGTACCTAGATTATCATGTGAATCTCATCATGTTACTCTAATTAATATTGTTGGGTTTTTAATGATGATGCTTAATTGGGATTGAGAGGGTGTCTACACTCTCAATGTTTAACAACTACCATGATAGTTAAATAAAATTTATTCCTTTGCAGTAGGGAAAAATTGGCTTTACGCAAAACTGTAACCATAGAGCTTTCCACCAGCCAAATATGCATGTAGAATAGCTTTATTCTTCCATTATTCTCTATGTGTTACTTTGCCAGCATATTCCATGTGTTGACCCGTTTTCGGGCTGCAACGTTCATGTTGCAGACTTTTCAAATGACGAGTAAGGTGCCCTCAGGTCATGGTTCTATACTCAGTGATGCCGTTGGAGTTGATGGACTCACTTATCTTCCAAGCCTTCCGTTGTTATCGTTATTAGATGGCCTTAAGCCATATTTATTGTAATAAGTTCTCTCTTGAGACACTCGTTGTAATAAATGTGTGATTGCTACTCTGTTATAAATCCTTCAAGTACTATGCGGTGTCAGCATTACTGATCCAGGGATGACACTGGAGCACAGAGATTGGACCGTTTGAGGTCTGTTCGCTACAAGATGGTATCAGAGCACACGCTGACTGTAGGACACGACCACTAAGCTAAAAGCCCCAGATCACTACTCTCTTCTCATTCTGACTCCTCATCTTTTCTACTCTTTTAGGATGGCGGATGCAAGGAACAAGTTCATGCAACCGGATGAAGATACACCCTTTGGACGCCACTTGAAGGAAGTCACTAGATATCTAAACATCGGAGTACCAAGCTTCACAGGAACCTACAACGCCACTTTACCTGAAGAGGAGCGCTGGATGATTCAAGTTCAAGATCCAGGAAGGACGTTCATGCCAGTCACCAAGCCCTTCGAGTTTTCCTTTGATGCACCAACCTGGAGTCTAGGAAAGAGCATGGCAGCTCACATCGCCATGAGACGTATTGGGGAAGCTTACCGCAATGATCTCAAGGATACTATCTACCAGATTTGTGGGCGCAGAGATGAGCAATGGGAGATGATCAGTACCAAGAAGGATAGATCAATCACAGCTTTTATCCAGGAGTTAAACCAGCACATTCGACGCCAGGAGAACCAGATGTGCGCAGGCATGATGGATTTGAAGAAGGCGATGACAAGAATCGAGGAACTGGAGGAAGAACTCAAGGCTACACGTGAAGATTATGACGAGGAAATCACTGTAATAGTGGATAAGAATGCCGACCTAACAATGAAGCTAGCAGTATTCATGGGAGGCCCTACACCGGTAGAACAAGGCGAAGAACCCAAGGAGATTCGCCCGAAAGACTACATCATCATCGACGACACCGACTCGGACCCAGACGATAGCGATGATGACTATGTTGATGAAGCTGGAGCAGATATCATGGAGTCTGCAACCGAAGAATATTTCTAGTAGACCACCCCATCAGTAGTAGTGTTCCACCATGTAAATATAGTAGTCCGAGCACTTTTGCGATAGTTAGACCGATTGTATGCCCTTGTTTGATTGAATGGAGTGATATTGTTTGCTTTTGCCTCATGTGCATATGGGTAGTGTTTTCTCTTTAGACCCCTCTCTATTCTTAAATCTCATCTTTTCTAAACCCATCAGATGCCTTCGAGACGTGACCCCGGATTTACCTTCCCACCGGAGCTCACTCAGTTGATCCAGCAGCAGAATACGTTGATGCAGTTGCTAGTCCAGAATCACAATCAGGGGAACAACAACAACAACCCACCACCACCACCACCACCACCTGTTGACCACTTAGCCCGTTTTCTTAGGCCGAATCCGCCGGTGTTTTCCAGTAGCACCGAGCCTATAGTAGCAGATGATTGGCTCCGCAAGACAGCAAGGGAGTTGACCACGGCAGGATGCACAGATGCGGAAAAGGTGAAGTTTGTCGCACATCAGCTTAACGGACCCGCAGCATCATGGTGGGAGAATTTCACAGCCACTTTCCCTATTGACAATGTCACATGGGACCAGTTTCAGCAGGCTTTCCGTACTGCCCATGTTTCAACAGGAGCTATGTCCATGAAGAAGCGCGAGTTTCGCAACTTACGCCAAGGAGGACGGACCGTTGGCCAGTATGTGGAGGACTTTAGTAAGCTAGCACGTTATGCCCCAAATGACGTTGCTACGGATGCAACTAAGCAGGAGAAGTTTATGGAAGGACTGAATGATGAGTTGAGCATGCAGTTGATGGTAGCAACCTTCAACAACTACCTGGAGTTGGTAGATCGTGCTCTTATGATTGAAGGGAAGCAACAGCAAATTGAGAACCCCAAGAAGAAGTATGGACAAGGGAAGTACAATTCTGGAGCTTAGCAGAAGCCACGTTTTACCCCTAGACCGGGAGGATATTTCAGCATACCCATGGGGGAGGTAGCTCGCACAATCATAATGGCCCCAAGAATGGTAATGGGAATGGAGGAAGCAATGGCCATAACCGTACCAACCCATCAACCCCAGCCAAGAGAGACCTGAGCCAAGTCAATTGCTTTAAGTGTCAGAAGACCGGACATTATGCCAATGAATGTCCTGAAGCCCAGAATGGAAATGACAATGGAAGCTCTGGGAAGAAGCCGAACCCTTTCAATAGGGGACAGGTGAACCACGTTAATGTGGAGGAGGTTGAAGAGCAGCCGGATGCAGTAATCGGTAAGTTTTTGGTTAAGTCTTTTACTGCAATCTTTCTTTTTGATACTGGTGCATCGCATTCATACATATCAAGGGAATTTGCGGATAAGTATAACCTTCCAACCAAAGTTCTTAGAACACCTATGTTAGTAAGCTCACCAGGAGCGGAGTACATGGCCAGTAAAGGATGTTTTCAAGTGCCATTGAGTATAGGTAGGCATGTGTTTTCCCTCGGATTTGATCATTTTGGAATCACAAGGTTTGGATGTAATTCTGGGTATGGATTGGCTATCGTAGTATGGAGGAAACATCGATTGCGCTAGTAAGTCGATTTTGCTCACCACCCTAGAAGGAATAAGGATCAAGTATGTATCGCGGCATGTGCCGAAGAGGACTCAAGTAATTTCCCTAATAGGAGTTGTGCAGGAGTGTGACGCCCCCGATTCAATCGTACACTAATCATGCACGCAAATGTGTACGATCAAGATCAGGGACTCACGGGAAGATATCACAACACAACTCTACAAATAAAATAAGTCATACAAGCATCATATTACAAGCCAGGGGCCTCGAGGGCTCGAATACAAGAGCTCGATCACAGACGAGTCAGCGGAAGCAACAATATCTGAGTACAGACATAAGTTAAACAAGTTGCCTTGAGAAGGCTAGCACAAACGGGGATACAGATCGAAAGAGGCGCAGGCCTCCTGCCTGGGATCCTCCTAACTACTCCTGGTCGTCGTCAGCGGGCATCACGTAGTAGTAGGCACCTCCGGTGTAGTAGGGGTCGTCGTCGACGGTGGCGTCTGGCCCCTGGGCTCCAACATCTGGTTGCGACAACCAGGTAGAAGGGATAGAGGGAAAGAAGGAGAAAGCAACCGTGAGTACTCATCCAAAGTACTCGCAAGCAAGAAGCTACACTACATATGCATGGGTAAATGTGTAAAGGGCCATATCGGTGGACTGAACTGCAGAAAGTCAGAATAAGAGGGGGATAGCTAATCCTTTCGAAGACTACGCTTCTGGCAGCCTCCGTCTTGCAGCATGTAGAAGGGAGTAGACTGAAGTCCTCCAAGTATCATCGCATAGCAATAATCCTACCCGGCGATCCCCTCCTCGTATCCCTGAGAGAGAGCGACCACCGGTTGTATCTGGCACTTGGAAGGGTGTGTTTTATTAAGTATCCGGTTCTAGTTGTCATAAGGTCAAGATACAACTCCAAGTCGTCCTGTTACCGAAGATCACGGCTATTCGAATAGATTAACTTCCCTGCAGGGGTGCACCACATACCCCAACACGCTCGATCCCATTTGGCCGGACACACTTTCCTGGGTCATGCCCGGCCTCGGAAGATCAACACGTCGCAGCCCCACCTAGGCACAACAGAGAGGCCAGCACGCCGGTCTAAACCTAAGCGCACAGGGGTCTGGGCCCATCGCCCTTAGCACACCTGCACGTTGCGTACGCGGCCGGAAGCAGAACTAGCCCCCTTAATACAAGAGCAGGCTTACGTTCCAATCCGGCGCGCGCCACTCAGTCGCTGACGTCACGAAGGCTTCGGCTGATACCACGACGCCGGGATACCCATAACTACTCCCGCGTAGATGGTTAGTGCGTATAGACCAAATGGCCAAACTCAGATCAAATACCCAGATCTCGTTAAGCGTGTTAAGTATCCGCGAACGTCGACCAGGGCCAGGCCCACCTCTCTCCTAGGTGGTCGGAACCTGCCCTGTCGCTCCGCCTCAAAGATCCACTCGCGGGTGCTCCTCAAGCCGACCCGTCTTTAGTCACCACATGTATCATGTATAAAGTATATAGCATATACCCGTGACCAACTCCCGAGTGATCACGGCCCGATAGTATAGCATGGCAGACGGACAAGGATGTAGGGCCACTGATGATAGACTAGCATCCTATACTAAGCATTAGGATTGCAGGTAAGGTAAGAACAGTAGTAGCAAGGACAGGCTATGCATCAGTATAGGATTAACGGGAAGCAGTAACATGCTACACTACTCTAATGCAAGCAGTATAGAGAAGAGTAGGCGATATCTGGTGATTAAAGGGGGGGCTTGCCTGGTTGCTCTGGCAAGAGAGAGGGGTCGTCAACTCCGTAGTCGTACTGGGTAGCAGCGGTGTCGGTCTCGGTGTCTAGCGAGAGAAGAGGGGGAGAAACAATAAATATTTAAGCAAACAGATGCATAGCGATGCATGACATGACAAAGCGTGGTGCTAGGTGTGCCCTAGCGCGGTACGAGGTGGTACCGGTGAAGGGGGAAAACATCCGGGAAAGTATCCCCGGTGTTTCGCGTTTTCGGGCAGAGGAGCCGGAAGGGGAAAGTTGCGAGTTCGATAGGTTAGGGAGGTGTGGCGGACGAACGGGTTGCGTATCCGGAATCGTCTCGCCGTTCTGAGCAACTTTCATGTACAAAGTTTTTCGATCCGAGCTACGGTTTATTTTATATTAATTTTAAAAGATTTAAATCAATTTTAGGATTTATTTAATTAATTTAATCAACATTATCCAGAATAGTGTCTGTTGACGTCATCATGACGTCAGCATGACGTCAGTAGTCAACAGGGAGTTGACTGGGTCAATCTGACGTGTGGGTCCCGCATGTCATACACTGTTTACTCTAATTAGGATCTAACTAATCTAATCACAATTTAATTAACTCACAATACTTAATTAGGTTAACTAAACAAGATTAATTAAGTTAATTAATTCACTAATTAATTAATTAATTATTAATTAATTTTTTTTAATTCCTTTTTTTTGCTGTCTTTTTTTTAACGTTCTGGGGCCGGGCCCCACATGTCAGTGGCCCAAAGGCATATAGGGCGCGCGGGCTTGCGGGCGTCCGACCCAGGAGAGGGTCCCGTGGCATAGACGGGCGCCGGCGCCGGGCGACGACCGGGACCGCGGCGAGGGTGGCCGGAATGGGGCGGCGCCGGCGATGCTGGGCAGTGGGGGGGGTGCGGCAGAGGTAGCAGCTGCCGCCGCAGTGGCGGGCGATGCGAAGGCAGGTGGGCACGACGGCCGCTGCGGTCGTGCGCGCACGGGGAGGAGGAAAGTGGGGGCGCGTGCAGGCTTGAGGGCACGCCGGCGCGGCAACGCAGCGGGGGGAGAGGCGGGAGGCGGGGCACGGTGTGCTGCGGTGGTCGAAGCTGACGGGCACGGCGGAACGTGCGTGCAAAGGCCGCAGCCAGGGGGTGCGCCCTGGCGCGGGCGAGCGAGAGGGGAGGCACGGGGCTGTGCGGGGGCGTGTGCGGGAGCAGAGCTCCAAGGCGGGGGGGGGGGAGCCATGGGGCTCGTCCGACCTGAGACGAGGCGGGCGCGAGCGTGCGGCGGAGAGGGGAGAGGAGGCCGAGGGCCTCACCGGGGTGCGTAGGGTCTGGGGAGCGGGGGTTGAGGAGGAAGACGGCGACGACGCCGTAGAGGAGCAGTCCGGTGATGGGGGGGGTCCGGCGACGGGGAGGTCGAGGCGGAGGGCGGTCCAGGCGGCGACGGGTGCGCGAGGGAGAAGGGCGAGGGGATCGGGATTCCCCGATCCAGATCCAGCGGGGGGGAGGAGTGGTGCGAGTGGGGGGTGGGGTAAGCTAGGGTTCGATCGTGGGGGGGGGGATAAGGGAGGCGTTGGGGGGAGGCCGGTTGGGCCTGCGGCCGAAAGGGCCGGCCTGCTGGGCCGGAGCCCAGTGGGGGGGGACTCTCTCTCCCCTTTTTTTTGTTTGTTTCCTGTTTTCCTTTTATTTATTATCTCTTCTGTTTTAAATCATTTTAAACCATTTAGGCATTTTATAAAAATGTGTTTGCTTTATTATAATTACCCTGGCATTTAACTGCTCACTCCGAACATTTTAGTTTAATATTTTGAAACTTTTGCCATTTGACATTAATTTGAATTTGAATTTGACGCGGTTTCGAATTAACCCGAGATTAGTAACAGTAACCGCAGATGACATGGCATCATTAGGAGAGTTTTACTGTAGCTAGATTACCCGGGCGTTACAAATCTCCTCCACTACAAGAAATCTCGTCCCGAGATTTAGGAGGTAGGAGGAAACAGTGCAGGGTATTCATCGCGAAGACGATCCTCGCGTTCCCAGGTGGCTTCGTCCTCAGAGTGATTCGACCACTGGACTTTGAGGAATTTGATCGCCTTCTGATGTGTGCGGCGTTCAGCTTGGTCAATAATGCGGACCGGATGCTCTTTATAAGAGAGGTCCTGTTGCAATTCGAGCTCTTCATGATCCACCGCTCGGATTGGATCCTTGAAGCAACGGCGGAGTTGTGACACATGGAACACATCGTGAACCTGAGAAAGGTTCGGCGGATGCTCCAGTTGATATGCCACCTTTCCACGCCTTTCGAGAATAGTGAAGGGACCGATATAGCGAGGAGCTAGCTTGCCCTTGATCCCGAAGCGGTGAGCACCCTTCATTGGTGTAACTCGAAGATAAGCCTTTTCGCCGGGTTGATAGACCATGTCTTGGTGATGACGGTCATACTGACTTTTCTGACGTGACTGAGCAGTCTTGAGATTCTCGCGAATAATGCGGACTTGTTCTTCGGCCTGTTGGATAATATCCGGACCGAAGAGTGGTCGTTCCCCCGTTTCTGACCAGTTTAGAGGGGTTCGACACTTTCGTCCATATAGCACTTCGAAGGGGGACATCTTCAGACTAGCTTGATAGCTATTATTATAAGAGAACTCGGCATATGGAAGAGATTCCTCCCATTTCTTGCCGAATGAGATTACACAAGCTCGAAGCATGTCTTCGAGAACTTGGTTGACGCGTTCAACCTGCCCTTGCGACTGAGGATGAAACGCAGTACTGAACGACAGATGAGTTCCCATAGCTTCTTGGAAACTTGCCCAAAACCTTGAAGTGAACAAGCTTCCACGGTCTGAACTGATAACCAGTGGAATACCGTGAAGTGAAACAATTCTGGCCATGTAGAGAGTAGCAAGCTGACTAGCAGTGATTGTCTCTTTGACCGCCAGAAAATGGGCAACTTTGGAAAGCCGGTCAATGACGACAAGAATAGCATCATTACCTTTCTGCGATTTGGGAAATCCAGTGACGAAGTCCATTTCAACATGGTCCCATTTCCATTCAGGAATAGAGATAGGTTGCAGAGTTCCAGCAGGCCTTTGATGCTCTGCTTTGATCCGGCGACAAACGTCACACTCAGCAACATAACGAGCAATGTCCTGCTTCATATTAGACCACCAGAATCTTTGACGAATATCCTGGTACATCTTTGTACTACCAGGATGGATGGACAGAGGCGTATCATGAGCTTCTTGCATAACCCTTTTAGTCTTATCCAGGTTTTTCTTCGAACATGGTACCACTAAGCGGCCTTTGAAATACAAGGCGCCATCGTCGGCGATCGTGAAGAATGAGGGCTTTCCCCTTTTGAGGTCGCGCTTAATCTTGAGGACTTCATCGTCACACTTCTGTATCCATTTGATGGTGTCCACAAGATCTGGTTTCGCAACCAGGGTATTGAGAGAACCCTTGGAAACAACATGGAGGTTCTGTTTGGGGAAACCTTCGGGAGGGGGAGCGAGTGATCCCGGGGGAACAATATGGAGGTTCAGCCTTCTAAATTCTTCGGCAAGCGAGGGCTGAACTTTGTGGACCTGGAGGTGGTTGCAGTAAGACTTGCGGCTCAAGGCATCAGCCATTACATTAGCCTTGCCGGGGGTATAGGATATATCCACGTCAAAGTCTGCAACAGTCTCCATCCATCTTTGCTGACGTAGGTTCAAATCTGGCTGAGTAAACAGATACTTCAGACTTTGATGGTCGGTGAAGATCTCGCAACGATTACCGAGAAGGTAATGTCGCCACTGCTTCAGTGCATGAATGACAGCAGCAAGCTCGAGGTCGTGAACCGGGTAGTTTTCTTCGTGAGGGCGCAGTTGACGAGAGGCATAAGCAATCACTCTGCGCTCTTGCATTAGGACACAGCCTAATCCTTGACGGGAAGCGTCGCAGTAAATGACGAAGTCCTTCTTAGTATCAGGTGGAGCAAGTACGGGGGCTGAAGTCAACTTGTCTTTGAGCGCCTGGAAACTTTCCTGACACTTGTCTGTCCATTCGAACTTGACACCCTTATGCAACAGATTAGTCAGAGGCCTGGCAATCTTGGAGAAGTTCTCGACGAATCGACGGCAATAGCTGGCGAGACCGAGAAAACTTCGGACTTGCTTGACGTTCTTCGAAGGAGTCCAATCGAGAATAGCCTGAACTCGTTCAGGGTTGACGGCAATACCATCCTTGGAGATGACATGCCCAAGATAGGTTACTTTGGGGAGCCAGAATTCACACTTGGAATACTTAGCATACAGTTGATGTTCTCGAAGCTTCTCTAGCACAAGACGCAGATGTCCAGCATGTTCTTCCTCGTTCTTGGAAAATACAAGGATATCGTCCAGATAAACCACGACGAACTTGTCGAGGTAATCCATGAATATATAATTCATCAGACGAGAGAAGGTGGCGGGAGCATTCGTTAAGCCGAATGACATGACGGTGTACTCATATGATCCATACCAAGTCACGAAGGCGGTTTTTGGGATGTCGTCTTCACGAACACGGATCTGGTGGTAACCCAACCTCAAGTCGAGTTTGGAGAACACTGATGAGCCAGCCAGTTGATCATAAAGATCATTGATCCGAGGAAGAGGGTATTTATTCTGAATGGTAGCTTGGTTTATAGGACGGTAGTCTTGGACTAATCGATTTGTCCCATCCTTCTTCTTAACAAAGAGAGAAGGTGCTCCCCAAGGAGAGCAACTTGGGCGAATGAAACCTTTGACAAGAGATTTGTCGATTTCCTCCTTAAGCTCAATGAGTTCATGCGGCGGCATCCTGTAGGGTCGTTTAGCTATAGGGGTAGTGCCGGGTTTCAAGTCGATGATGAATTCGACAGCTCTAGTAGGGGGAATCCCTGGAAGTTCTTCTGGGAAGACGTCTTGGAATTCATGAATGACGGGAATGTTTTCAATGCCCTCGAGTGGTGCAGCGTTCAACGCATTCAAGGCATAAAGTCGTGCCTCGGCGTTCTGAACTAGATGAGCTTGGTAAGCTATTATTTCGTCAGAAGGGTGTAGCAGATGGACGACCTTGGTGGCGCAAACTATAGAAGCAGTATGCGCTTTCAACCAATCCATTCCCAGAATGAGGTCGATGTTAGACGACTTCAGGATAATGGGAGAGGCATATAATTCCAGCCCTTCGATTTCAACGGGGACATCGATGCCAACCAGTGAGGTTTGACATTGTCCCACGGGGGTTTTTACCAATACCGAAGTGTTCATCTCCTCACATTTAACGTCATGCTTGTATGCAAAATCTTCTGACATGAATGAATGCGATGCCCCTGAATCGAATAAAACAGATGCAGGTACTGAGTTTACGAGGAGGGTACCCATCACGGTAGCAGGCTGGTCTAGAACTTCATTGAGATCAACATGGTTGGCATGAACACGACCATAAGACTTGGCACTGTTGTTGCGAGGCTGGTTGCTTCCACGGCCAGTTGCTGGGAGGGCCAGTTGATTCTGGTTTTGATTGCAATCCCTAGCACGGTGACCTGGCTGTCCACACCTTTAGCAGAGGCCATTATTGGGAGTGGGAACAGGAGCTTGTGGTGGTGGAGCTGGAAGTCTTGTCTGCCTAGTTGGAGGAGCAGGCAGACGAGGTGCAGCATAGGACTGCCTTGGGGCAGGTGCATCCGGCTGGTACATGCTGTTGGGGATCCATATCTTGCGCTTCTGCGAGGACGGGCCCGAAGATGAGCCCGTGTCACGGCTGCGCTTGTGAGAGCTCTGGTATTCCTGCAGACCAGTTTCGACGTTGATGGCTTTGTTCACCAAGGTGGCGAAATCAGTAAAGTCATGCACTAGAAGTGCGAGCTTGATGTCAGCTTGAAGGCCATCACGGAACTTCTCCTGTCTACGTGCATCAGTTGCAATGTCCTCTTCAGCATAGCGGGACAAGTCCAGAAACTCCCGCTGATAAGCTTCCACAGTTTTGTTGCCTTGGGTGAGGTTGCGGAACTCACGCTTCTTCCGGTCCATAACTCCCTGAGGGATGAAGCGAGCACGGAAGGCAGCTTGGAAGTCTGGCCAGGTGATGATTGTTCCAGCTGGCAGAGTACGCCTGTGGCTGTCCCACCATTGAGCTGCGGGTCCCTTCAGGAAGAAGGAAGCAAAGGTGACATAGCTGGCAGGGGCTACATCAGCAGACTCCATCTCATAGGTGATGTCTCGGAGCCAGTCATCAGCATCCAGAGGCTGAGTTGAGCTACGGTACACAGTTGGGTTCAGGCGCATGAAATCCTGCAGAGTTACTGGGGTTGGCTGCTGGTTCATATTGGGGCGAGGAAACTGAGCCATAATATTCTCCATGAACTGACGGTTCAGCTCAAACTGTTGCATCATCCCAGCCATGTACTCAGGCGGTGGTGGGGCGTTGCCACCACGACCACGACCACGACCACCTGGTCTAACCATCCTGCTAATATATAACAGGGGTAGTTCAGTATTGAGAAATGTGCAAAGACGAGAATCATTCATGATGAAACATGCACAACGAAAGCAGCACGATAGATACTACATAGTAGTCGGCATATCTTACAAAAGAGATCATGCATGGAGTTCGTTACACAGAGTCTGGTACATAGACTAAGACATCACAGGCGGCACGCAGGCCCGCGGCGAATGCATCTAACACTAACAAGCAAGTCTACATCAGTCCCACGCGGTACTGCGGAGGTAGCTGTAGCCTGAAAGCTGGTAGTGTGGCATCGGGTACACCACGTCAGCAACCTGAGGTCCGCGGGTACTCTGGTGCAGAACCTGACGCTCAAGTGGCAGAAGAGGACCAAGTGCGGGAGAGTAGCCTCCCACCTCTGGCCAACCGACACCCTGGGGCATCACGGTCCTGGCTGGGTAGATAGCAGAACGCGACAGCTCCCCAGATCCGACGAAGGGGTGCAACATCGTCAGAGCACGGTAGAGGTGCTGACGAGTGGTGTACAACTCGTGGCGAAGATCTCGGTTAGCTCGATCCAGCCCATCAGCATGCAGAACCAGGTTCTGATGGTAGAAGGGCTCTCGGGTGACAGTGGAGTAGGCAGCAGTGTAGTAACCCTCCGCACCAACATCGGATACGATAGCAATGTGCCTGAAGGGGGAGGTATCCAACTCCTGATACTCTCCACGGAGACGTGTCAGAGCAGCATAAGCAGCATCGTGGACCGCCATATCGATAGTCACTCCAACACCATGAGCAGTGTGCAGCACGGTAGTGGAGTCATACTCCCGAGAGTAGAGGTGGTCAATGGCACGGTACTGCTCCTGGTTGAAGTCCTGATACTCCTCATAGACGGTGTACTCAGGGTGCCAGCGATAACCCAGATAGGTCATCATCGCAACCAACACAGCAGGTGATCCTGAGGCACCAATGGCCGTTGTGTGGCGCACGACCTGCCTCGTGGGTTCCATCTGAAAACACAGATGTTTTCACAGGAGTCAAATGACAATGTGGATAATGTTCAAATACAATTCTAAAGAATAACTAGGGCTTATCCAACTTTGGGGTGAATGTCGTAACGGGATCCTAGTGTCAGAGTTAGTAAATTCATTTAACCCGAGTAGAAGAGGGTTCAGAGTCCCAGAGTAAGGATCGAGGAGTAAAAGATCCTAATACCACCTAGATGGCGACGTGGGCCCGTAAGGCACACAGCCATGTTAGTAAAAGTTTTGCAATGTCTAGACTCGACTTCGGCCAAGGAGTGTGGAAGGGGAATTCCTACAGGCAGTCGGCTCTGATACCAACTTGTGACGCCCCCGATTCAATCGTACACTAATCATGCACGCAAATGTGTACGATCAAGATCAGGGACTCACGGGAAGATATCACAACACAACTCTACAAATAAAATAAGTCATACAAGCATCATATTACAAGCCAGGGGCCTCGAGGGCTCGAATACAAGAGCTCGATCACAGACGAGTCAGCGGAAGCAACAATATCTGAGTACAGACATAAGTTAAACAAGTTGCCTTGAGAAGGCTAGCACAAACGGGGATACAGATCGAAAGAGGCGCAGGCCTCCTGCCTGGGATCCTCCTAACTACTCCTGGTCGTCGTCAGCGGGCATCACGTAGTAGTAGGCACCTCCGGTGTAGTAGGGGTCGTCGTCGACGGTGGCGTCTGGCCCCTGGGCTCCAACATCTGGTTGCGACAACCAGGTAGAAGGGATAGGGGGAAAAGAAGGAGAAAGCAACCGTGAGTACTCATCCAAAGTACTCGCAAGCAAGAAGCTACACTACATATGCATGGGTAATGTGTAAAGGGCCATATCGGTGGACTGAACTGCAGAAAGCCAGAATAAGGGGGATAGCTAATCCTATCGAAGACTACGCTTCTGGCAGACTCCGTCTTGCAGCATGTAGAAGAGAGTAGACTGAAGTCCTCCAAGTAGCATCGCATAGCATAATCCTACCCGGCGATCCCCTCCTCGTTGCCCTGTTAGAGAGCGACCACCGGGTTGTATCTGGCACTTGGAAGGGTATGTTTTATTAAGTATCCGGTTCTAGTTGTCATAAGGTCAAGGTACAACTCCAAGTCGTCCTGTTACCGAAGATCACGGCTATTCGAATAGATAAACTTCCCTGCAGGGGTGCACCACATTACCCGACACGCTCGATCCCATTTGGCCGGACACACTTTCCTGGGTCATGCCCGGCCTCGTAAGATCAACACGTCGCAGCCCCACCTAGGCACAACAGAGAGGTCAGCACGCCGGTCTAAACCTAAGCGCATAGGGGTCTGGGCCCATCGCCCTTAGCACACCTGCACGTTGCGAACGCGGCCGGAAGCAGAACTAGCCCCCTTAATACAAGAGCAGGCTTACGTTCCAATTCGGCGTGCGCCGCTCAGTCGCTGACGTCAAGTGCTTCGGCTGATACCACGGACGCCGGGATTCCCATATAGTCCCGCGTAGATGGTTAGTTGCGTATAGACCAAATGGCCAAACTCAGATCAAATACCAGATCTCGTTAAGCGTGTTTAATTCGCGAACGCCGACCAGGGCCAGCACCTCTCTCCTAGGTGGTCGGCAACCTGCCCCTGTCGCTCCGCTCAAAGATCCACTCGCGGGTGCTCCTAAGCCGACCCGTCTTTAGTCACCACATGTATCATGTATAAAGTATATAGTTATATACCCGTGATCAACTCCCGAGTGATCACGGCCCGATAGTATAGCATGGGCAGACGGACAAGGTGTAGGGCCACTGATGATACTAGGCATCCTATACTAAAGCATTAGGATTGCAGGTAAAGGTAACAACAGTAGTAGCAAGGACAGGCTATGCATCAGGTATAGGATTAACGGGAAGCAGTAACATGCTACACTACTCTAATGCAAGCAGTATAGAGAAGAGTAGGCGATATCTGGTGATTAAGGGGGGGCTTGCCCTGGTTGCTCTGGCAAGAGAGAGGGGTCGTCACACCGTAGTCGTACTGGGTAGCAGCGGCGTCGGTCTCGGTGTCTAGCGAGAGAAGAGGGGGAAGAAACAATAAATATTTAAGCAAACAGATGCATAGCGATGTATGACATGACAAGTATCGGTGCTAGGGGTGCCCTATCGCGGTATGAGGTGATACTGGTGAAGGGGGGAAACATCCGGGAAAGTATCCCCGGTGTTTCACGTTTTCGGACAGATGAAAAAGAGGGGGAAAGTTGCGAGTTCAATAGGTTAGGGAGGTGTGGTGGACGAACGGGTTGCGTATCCGGAATCGTCTCGCCGTTCTGAGCAACTTTCATGTACAAAGTTTTCCGATCCGAGCTACGGTTTATTTTATATTAATTTTAAAAGATTTAAATCAATTTTAGGATTTATTTAATTAATTTAATCAACATTATCCAGAATAGTGTCTGCTGACGTCATCATGACGTCAGCATGACATCAGCAGTCAACAGGGTGTTGACTGGGTCAATCTGACGTCTGGGTCCCGCATGTCATACACTGTTTACTCTAATTAGGATCTAACTAATCTAATCACAGTTTAATTAACTCACAATACTTAATTAGGTTAACTAAACAAGATTAATTAAGTTAATTAATTCACTAATTAATTAATTAATTAATTATTAATTTTTTTAATTCCTTTTTTTTGCTCTCTTTTTTTAAACGTTCTGGGGCCGGGCCCCACATGTCAGTGCCCAAGGCATAACGGGCGCGCGGGCTTGCGGGCGTCCGACCCAGGAGAGGGTCCAGTGGCATAGACGGGCGCCGGCGCCGGGCGACGACCGGGACCGCGGCGAGGGTGGCCGGAATGGGGCGGCGCCGGCGATGCTGGGCAGCGGGGGGGTGCGGCAGAGGTAGCAGCTGCCGCAGCAGTGGCGGGCGATGCGAAGGCAGGCGGGCACGACGGCCGCTGCGGTCGTGCGCGCACGGGGAGGAGGAAAGTGGGGGCGCGTGCAGGCTTGAGGGCACGCCGGCGCGGCAACGCAGCGGGGGGAGAGGCGGGAGGCGGGGCACGGTGTGCTGCGGTGGTCGAAGCTGACGGGCACGGCGGAACGTGCGTGCAAAGGCCGCAGCCAGGGGGTGCGCCCCGGCGCGGGCGAGCGAGAGGGGAGGCACGGGGCTGTGCGGGGGCGCGTGCGGGAGCAGAGCTCCAGGCGGGGGGGGGGGCGGAGCCATGGGGCTCGTCCGACCTGAGACGAGGCGGGCGCGAGCGTGCGGCGGAGAGGGGAGAGGAGGCCGAGGGCCTCACCGGGGTGCGTAGGGTCTGGGGAGCGGGGGTTGAGGAGGAAGACGGCGACGACGCCGTAGAGGAGCAGTACGGTGATGGGGGGGGTCCGGCGACGGGGAGGTCGAGGCAGAGGCGCGGTCCAGGCGGCGACGGGTGCGCGAGGGAGAAGGGTGAGGGGATCGGGATTCCCCGATCCAGATCCAGCGGGGGGGGGGAGGAGTGGTGCGAGTGGGGGGTGGGGTAAGCTAGGGTTCGATCGTGGGGGGGATAAGGGAGGCGTGGGGGGAGGCCGGTTGGGCCTGCAGCCGAAAGGGCCGGCCTGCTGGGCCGGAGCCCAGTGGGGGGGGACTCTCTCTCCCCTTTTTTTTGTTTGTTTCCTGTTTTCCTTTTATTTATTATCTCTTCTGTTTTAAATCATTTTAAACCATTTAGGCATCTTATAAAAATGTGTTTGCTTTATTATAATTACCCTGGCATTTAACTGCTCACTCCGAACATTTTAGTTTAATATCTTGAAACTTTTGCCGTTTGACATTAATTTGAATTTGAATTTGACGCGGTTTCGAATTAACCCGAGATTAGTAACAGTAACCGTAGATGACATGGCATCATTAGGAGAGTTTTACTGTAGCTAGATTACCCGGGCGTTACAAGGAGGAAGTACCAGTGGTGAAGGATTTCCCTGACGTATTTCCAGAAGAGTTGCCAGGCATGCCACCAGATAGAGATATTGAGTTTTTGATTGAGCTTTTGCCAGGCACAGGGCCAATATCTAAGAGACCATATAGGATGCCCACAAAGGATTTGGAGGAGATTAAGAAGCAGATTAAAGAGTTATTGGATAAAGGATATATTCACCCAAGTTCTTCGCCTTGGGGATCGCCAGTACTTCTAGTGGAAAAGAAGGATGGATCGTTAAGGATGGTTGTTGATTATCGAGGATTGAATGAAGTAACAATCAAGAACAAGTACCCACTACCGATGATCAATGATCTGTTTGATCGATTGCAGGGAGCTAAGGTATTTTCCAAGATTGATCTGCGATCAAGATACATCAGTTGAAGATTCGAGAACAGGATATACCTAAGACAGCTTTTACCACCAGGTATGGGCTGTACGAGTACACCGTTATGTCATTTGGCCTAACTAACGCACCTGCATATTTTATGAACATGATGAATAAAGTATTTATGGAGTTTTTGGATAAGTTCGTCGTAGTGTTCATTGATGATATTCTGGTTTACTCGAAGAATGAAGAGGAGCATAAAGAGCATTTGCGTTTGGTACTTGAGAAGCTCAGAGAACATCAGCAATATGCCAAGTTTAGCAAATGTGAATTTTGGTTGAAGGAAGTTGGATTCCTCGGACATGTTATATCAGGAGAAGGTATAGCAGTACATCCCACCAAGGTTGACACTGTGACAAATTGGGAAGCCCCAACAATAGTTGGAGAGATCCGGAGTTTTCTTGGACTCGCAGGATACTACCAAAGATTTATTGAAAATTTCTCGAAGATTGCAAAACCTATGACGGAGTTGTTGAAGAAGGATACCAAGTTCAAATGGACTGAGGAATGTGAGGCCAGTTACCAGGAGTTGAAGAAACGTTTGGTTACATCACCAGTGTTGATTCTGCCGGATCAGAACAAGGATTATGAGGTGTATTGCGACGCTTCACGTCAAGGACATGGAGCAGTGCTTATGCAGGAAGGAAGAGTTGTTTGGTATGCTTCATGACAACTTAAGCCGCATGAGTTGAATTATGCCACACATGCTTTGGAGTTAGCAGCCGTAGTGCATGCATTGAAGACTTGGAGACATTTTCTCATTGGAAACCATTGTGAGGTGTACACGGACCACAAGAGTTTGAAGTATATTTCCATGCAGAAGGAGTTGAATCTCAGGCAAAGGAGATGGTTGGAGCTCATCAAGGATTATGATATGAGATTGCATTATCATCCTGGAAAGGCTAACGTAGTAGCAGATGCGTTGAGCCGTAAAAGCCATGTCAACACTCTAATGACGGGAGATTTACCGAAGGAGTTAGCTGAGGATCCTCGTGAGCTATGGTTGGAGATAGTTCCGAGAGGCTATGTAGCAGCATTGGAGATTCAGTCTACTTTGATGGATAAGATCAGAGAAGCTCAAAGGACTGACAAGGAGATTGCTTCTATTAAAGAGAAAATGAGCAAAGGAAAAGCTAAGGGATTTCGTGAGGATGAGCACGATACCTTATGGTTTGAAGACCGTGTTTATGTGCCGAATGACCCGGAGATCCGGAAGTTAATTCTGCAGGAAGCCCATGATTCACCATATTCGATTCACCCAGGAAATACCAAGATGTATTTCGATTTGAAGGTTATTCTCTGGTGGACCGGAATGAAGAAGGATATTGCGGAGTATGTAGCAGTTTGCGATGTGTGTCAGAGAGTAAAGGTAGAGCATTAGAAGCCAGCGGGATTGCTACAACCATTGCCAATACCCGAATGGAAGTGGGATAAGTTAGGCATGGATTTTATTACAGGATTGCCTAGAACACATTTAGGCTATGACTCGATATGGGTTGTAGTCGATCATTTGACAAAGTTAGCTCATTTCATTCCAGTGAAGACTACCTACACCAGTGCTAAGTTGGCAAAGATATACATGACCAGGATTGTATGTCTGCATGGAGTTCCAAGGAGCATTCTATCAGATAGAGGAACCCAGCTTACCTCAAAGTTCTGGAATCAGTTGCACGAAACTTTGGGTACCAGGCTAGAGTTCAGTACAGCTTTCCATCCGCAGACAGATGGCCAGACCGAGAGAGTCAATCAGATTTTGGAGGATATGCTGAGAGCTTGTGTGCTAGATTATGGATCTAGTTGGGACGACAATTTGCCGTACGCAGAGTTCTCTTACAAAAATAGTTATCAATCCAGTTTGAAGATGGCCCCTTTCGAAGCCTTGTACGGAAGGAGGTGCAGAACCCCATTATCGTGGGATGAAGTTGGAGACCGCCAGTTATTTGGACCGGATCTGATTAAAGAGTCTGAACAGAAGATGAAATTGATTCGCGATAGGCTCAAGGTAGCCCAATCCAGGCAGAAGAGCTACGCAGATTCAAAACACAAGGAGACAGTTTACGAAGTCGGAGACCGAGTTTATCATCGAGTATCTCCACTTCGAGGAGTTAAGCGCTTCGGAGTTAAGGGAATGTTAGCACCACGTTTTGTAGGACCATGCAAGGTTTTGGAGCGTATGGAAGAAGTAGCCTACAAGTTGGAATTGCCCGAAGGATTGTCGGGAGTTCACGACGTGTTCCACGTTTCCTAGTTGAAGAAGTGCCACGTAGAGATGGCTGATATACCGTTGAGAGATACAGTGCCGCTAGAAGCGATTCAGTTGGATAGTGATTTGACCTATGAGGAGAAACCAGTCAAGATTCTTGAGTATGCCAGCCAAGTCACCCACAGCAAGGTTATCAAGTTTTGCAAAGTTCAGTGGAGCCACCACACGGAGGATGAAGCCACCTCGGAGCGAGAAGAAGAACTGCTGAAGGACCACCCTCACCTTTTTTCTAGCCAACCCGAATCTCGAGGGCGAGATTCATCTTAAGGGGGGTAGGTTTGTAACATCCCAAATTTTCAATTTGGAATGTTATACATTAGATCATCATTGCATATCATATTTTAATTGCATTTTGGTTGATCCAGAAATTTCACGCAACTCAAGGACCCTCGGAGCGAGTTGGGGATTTCGTTATCTTCATATTTGACTTTTCTCAAATTTTGAAAATAGGATCATTTGATTTTATCTATTTTATCTTCAATTATTTATATCACAAAAATATGAGAGAGGGAATAAAATGACTTTCCTAAAATAAAGAAATATTGAGGATTTAATAATAAAATCAAAAAAAGATTTTATTTTGGTTTTATTTTCTATTTTATTTGAATTTAGGAAAAATGCGCATTTTTCAAAATTGCATTTAGGCCCCAAATAAATGTTCACCCTGTGCGGCTTGATTTTAGAAGCTGGGGAAATTTATTTCGGGATTTTTGGAATCCGTTTAGTATTTCTTTTGTTTGTTTTTCTGTGCGTAATTATTTAAAACGAAGTTGAACCGACCTAACCGGGCCGTGTCCGACTAGGACACCTGGCCCGGCCGGCCATTAAAAGCCGCGAGGGTCCGAGCGGAGCCGCAGTGCCCTAGCCCGAAACCCTAGCCGCCAGGAGCCGCCGCCGCCTCGCCTCGATCCGCGCGCCGCCGCCTCGATCTACGCGCCAATCACCGCCAGCTGCCCACCGCCACCGCTGCCGCATCGGAGCCGCGCCGCCCCGCCGTTGTTCGCCGGAGCCGCCCGAGGTAGCCGCCGTTGCCTCGGTTTTCGCAAAGAAAACCGATCGGTTTTTTTTCGAAAACCTAGATCCATTTTTTTTCTTCGGTTCAGTTTATTTTCCGGTTTAGTTTATTTAGCGAGCGTTCGCTCATTCGTTCGTTTTGACGAACATGTTCATCGTTTATATCCAGATAATGAACGTTCGTTCGTTAATCTGTTCATCGTTTTTCTTTTTCTCGGATTAATCCATGATTTTTCTGATCGTGATTTCTGACCCGATTTTTGTTCTAGTATATCTTTTCGCTCGTTTATCGGAATAAGGCGATTCAAGCGCCTGGAGTTTCGTCCTGAAACCCTCTTTCCGTTTAACCAACTCAAACAAGTTTTTGTTTCAGTCAAATTTGACCTAGATCCAGAATAGTAAATGAAGCTTGTTTCTTTTGCCGTTTGACTTTCGTTGCTTCGTTCGATTTGATTCTTTTTGCCAACCAGAGTTCTTAAGTTGAATTTTCTGGTTAGATCTCTTATTTGAGTTTTACTTGTGCATTAGATGAGTACTTATTGTATGCTTGTTTGTTTGCGATAGAGTACCCGGAGTGCGACGCTTGCTACTTCGAATCGCTAGGTGTTGCGGATCATCAGCAAGGCAATTAACACTTTGATCATACCTCCTACTACCCAGTTTTTATTACATTAGATCAATCCTCAAACATTGCATGATTAGGATCTAATTAAATTGTGGGTTTGGTAAGTAGATGAGGTAGTACCTATTACCTATTTTATTATCAAACCCTGGGAGTTACTTCTACGTTTGCTTATGTTGCCATGCTATGCTAGTAGACGTGGATTGGGTGAGTGTTTCCATGATAGATGTGAGATTGTTAATTAATGGTTTATCTAAGGTGGCAACTTGAACACACATCTAGGTGGATTGAGGCACCTGGGTATTCCAGTGATTGCATGTTTTCTTTTGGACCGCCACCCAGGCTCAAAGGGATCATGAGATTATTCATACTAGAAACTTCCGTGTGCAGCCACAAGCTACTATGGGCTCTAGCATAGTTGAGTAAGTTGTGCGAAATCTTACAGTGGTAGACTAGCAGATGTAGGGGAAAGTAGGTGTAACGGTCTACCCGATCGTAAGGTGCTAGCACTTCTGAAAGACTATGTCTCGGTCAGCCGTTTCTCAAACACCATGTAGTGCGAGAATCCCAACGGAGGAGATCGAGTCTTGTGGGGAGAAGTGCGCAAACCTCTGCATAGTGTATAAACTAATCATGGTTAGCCGTGTCCCCGGTTATGGACAACTTGAGTATCTAGTACCTGGATTATCATGTGAATATCATCATGTTACTCTAATTAATATTATTGGGTTTTTAATGATGATGCTTAATTGGGATTGAGAGGGTGTCTACACTCTCAATGTTTAACAACTACCATGATAGTTAAATAAAATTTATTACTTTGTAGTAGGGAAAAAATGGCTTTACGCAAAACTGTAATCATAGAGCTTTCCACCAGCCAAATATGCATGTAGAATAGCTTTATTCTTCCATTATTCTCGATGTGTTACTTTGCCAGCATATTCCATGTGCTGACCCGTTTTCGGGCTGCAACGTTCATGTTGCAGACCTTTCAGACGATGAGTAAGGTGCCCTTAGGTCGTGGTTCTATACTCAGTGATGTCGTTGGAGTTGATGGACTCACTTATCTTCCAAGCCTTCCGCTGTTATCGTTATTAGTTGGCCTTAAGCCATATTTATTGTAATAAGTTCTATTTTGAGACACTCGTTGTAATAAGTGTGTGATTGCTACTTTGTTATAAATTCTTCAAGTACTATGCGGTGTCAGCATTACTGATCCAGGGATGACACTGGAGCACATAGATTGGACCGTTTGAGGTCTGTTCGCTACAAGATGGTATCAGAGCACACGGTCATTTATTAATTTGAGAGCCTTCTCGGTTGTCTGCTTTCCTAAAATTCTTACCTCCATTTAGGTTCTTATTATGGGATGTGGTTGTTTTTTATCTTTTCTTTTCTGTTTTAAATAGCAATAGGAAATATTTTTAGAATAAAATTTGCCAACAAAATAGCATTTTCAATGCTAGAATTTGTATGTAGCACTAAAACTATCTCAAATTTTATTTTAAAAAATCCCTCAAACACCTCCCCTGCCCTATGTCACTACCCAATGCAATTTCTTCGACCAGAATTTTCTTTTACTAATTTAAATATGTCAAAAACTAACTAACACCACTTCTTATCATCCTTTGAGTTTACAAAGGAACTCCATTCTCCCTTACCTTTCTGACCTCACCAAAATTTCCAAAGCAAGACCTTAGTACCTACATTCAATTACTCCAAGATTATTCAGGTCCATAGTTCAAATAATTGAAATCTCATTTGAATGAAATTTGGACCAGATTTGGAATCCTTGCTCAAAACCATATCTCCCCTACTCCCAAAATTCTGACATTTTTTACAGCAACTAAGAGTTGCATCAGAGAGACCCCACAACAAGTTTAACATTTTTCAAAAATTCCTAGCTAGCATTGGCATTTCGTCGAACACCTTTTGTGCATACTGTAGCACTGTCAAAAACTTCAGTAAATTCAGAAACGGACAATGGGAGAGCGAAGCGGTGCCGTGCACTGCACTCCATCACCTCTCCTCCTCATCCACACCTCCATCCATCATAAATGGGTCTCTGGGTCCCTCTGGTCGGCCGCTCGCTGACAACAGCACAGTGGCTGGCCGATGCACCTGCCACCGCCCTCGGCAGCTGTGGATGAATGGATTAGCTCGGTCGACCAACGCATTCACTCCCTAACTCCTCCCTCCTACCTCCTCTCCACGCATCGTCTCTTCTACGGCGTTGACGCACCGTTCAAACCGTGCCACGCCCGCCTGGCAGTCGCCGGAGATGGACACTGTCGCCAGACCCGTATGCGAGTCATGCCGTGGATAAGGCCGCGGGACTCAAACCTCGTCGCTCTAGCACTTCGGGAGAGCCCCACCGAGATCTCTGACCAGACACCGACCGTGCTCGCCACCCAAACCAACCCCACCGGCCAGAATTACTCCGCCGTGATCCACTCCACTCCGACCACCCTTGCTCACCTATATAAAGGCCGCCCAAGCCTCGTTTTGAACTCACCCCGCCTCCACCCATCTACAAACACACACTAGAGGGATCGAACGGCCCCGGGGAGGTCTTCTTCCCCAACTCCGGCCGCCCGATCCGCCTCTGCTTCCGAGAAGAAGCCGACAACGTCCGTCCACCCCACCTCCCAAATTTCTCCAGTAGCCTCCAAATCCACCCCCTTGTCTGCCCCGCACGTCAATTTGATGATTGAAGGCTCCTCCGACGAGATCCAACATCACCCGAAGCCGCCGTCCGCCGGAGTCGACGTCGCCATCGCTGTGTTGCACGCCGGCGGCCAAATCCACCACCCACCGATGCAGAAAGGTTCCATGAGCATGCCTGCACCATCGCAATCTCCTGATACGCCGTCAATCACCGCCGGTGACCTCCCCTTCCTTCTCTGTTTTGGCGCGAAGCACGTCCAAGTTCAAACCTGACGGGTGGGACCCACCTGTCAGACTTCTCATCTTTTCTATTTAGCCCGAACGCGTGTTTTCATAGAATACGCTTTCTCTATGTGTAAAGCGTATTTCCAGCCGAATCATTTTCTTTTTATGTTTTATTTAAAAACATATTTGACCACGACTTTGACTGCCTCTAGTTTTTAAACCACAACTCCACATTACTTGATTATTTTTCTAACATCCCTCATTTCTCATCTAGTTTATTTTACTATTTATTTCAAAAATTCATGAAACGCTTTCTGGTACTGTTTTGGAATTATGCGGTAATTGCAATATTTTTGAAAATAGGAAAATGGAGGGAAGATAAAAATTTCAAAGTATTGGAGTGCACCCAATATTATTCAGGTCCATAGTTCAAATAATTCAAATCTCATTTGAATGAAATTTGGACCAGATTTGGAATCCTTGCTCAAAACCATATCTACCCTACTCCCAAAATTCTGACATTTTTACAGCAACTAAGAGTTGCATCAGAGAGACCCCACAACAAATTTCATATTTTTCAAAAATGCCTAGCTAGCATTGGCATTTCGTCGAACACCTTCTGCGCATGCTGTAGCACTGTCAAAAACTTTAGTAAATTTAGAAACGGACAGTGGGAGAGGGAAGCGGTGCCGTGCACTGCACTCCATCACCTCTCCTCCTCATCCACGCCTCCATCCATCATAAATGGGTCTCCAGGGTCCCCCTGGTCGGCTGCTCGACGAAGACAGCAAAGTGGCTGGCCGGTGCACCTGCCACCGCCCTCGGCAGCGGCGGACGAATGGATCAGCTCGGTCGACCAGCGCCTTCACTCCCCAACTCCTCCCCTGCCTACATCCTCTCTATGTATTGTCTCTTCTATGGCGTTGATGCACCGTCCGAACCGTGCAGCGCCCGCCTAGCAGTCGCCGGAAACGGACACCGCCTGTCGTGGAGTTGACACGGCAGATGTCCTAGAGCAAGGACTTAGTCGTAGGGCCATCGCACTAGGAAGATTAAAGGGGTTAATCGGGACAAATGACACACGAGAGAGATTTTATACTAGTTCGGCCCCTTACGATGAATGTAAAAGCCTACGTCTAGTTGGGATTGGTATTGCTGAAGTTTTGATCTCCAAGAGGCTCAACTCGCCGGCTTGGTTATCGACTTGGTTGTTTCTTGACCTAAGCCGCCACCGGGCCGTCCCCTTATATACATGGGTTGACGCCTGGTGGCCTACAGAGTCCCGGCCGGCTCATAAACAGTGTCCGGCTCGGCGACTAGTTAATTCTACCTTATGATACAAGTCATGCCACTACGGTGGTTTATCACTACGGGCCATAAGTCGCCCGTGGGCTTTAGACCCTTTACTGAACCGCCGTCTTCATGATTGATCCTGGGCTTTGTATGATAATCCTCTTTTCATAACCCGGCCCCTCCAGGGCGGCTTACACAAATTGTTATATCCAAGGTTGTCAGAATCGCGATTCTGTTATACGATTCTATGACTTTACGATCCAAACTAACCCCTATGATTCTACGATTTTAGTTCTTAGAATCTACGTTTCTACGATCCTGATAGTGGAGATTCTACGATTTGCGATCCTACCATCAAAGCTCCGATCTGATTCAAAATCGCGATTCTGACAACCTTGGTTATATCCCCGACATTAGGCCCCAGATTGATTTGAACTGGTTCATGTCAATCTTAAAATACCTTAAGGAACAAGCCTTCTGTCTTCTGTCCGTGCATAAGTTATAACCCGCCATGACATCATCTTCTGGATCTACGGTAACTCACCGTGACGTCATCTTCCATTTAATTCATTTTTACTCCGTCATATCCTCAACGGATCTTTGCCTTTACTGACCATCCCGAAAACCGAAGCGTGGGAGTTGATGGATAATGATGTTCGGTCTCGTCGTTTATCGCGCCATCTCAGTCAGCCTTTCCTTATAAATAAGCACGACCTAGGTCTTTTTCATTCTCCCGCTTCGGTCGTCTTCCTCCCCTCACTGTTTCGCTGCCGCTCGAGCTCTGCCACCGCCGCCGCCGTAGATCTCCTCGTCTTCTCCACCTCAGGCCGCTGCATCGACCTGATTTCACCAGAGAAACGTGACGAACCTCCGCAGCAGCTCTGCATCTGTAAGTCCCTTTCCTTCTCTGCCTTAGATCTGCATTACGGCTTCTCAAGTTCGTCGGTGTTCGTCGCCGCCCGTTACAGACCCTTGATAGATTTCACCTCCGATGCCCTTTCCAGATCGTCAGATAGTGTAGAACTGCTGCGGTAGTTGTTTCGCACCCATTTTAAATGCAAGTAGATCCCTTTTTCCTGTATAGATGCTTCGTTATAGCTGACAAACTCATCTGTACTGGATTTTTAGGTCTAGAATATTTTCTTGTTGGGACAGCCATTTGATCCAAAATAATAATGATAGCTTGGTGAAACTTCTTTATGCCAACACTTAGCTGAATCTGCTTTCTGAGAAAATCTGTAGTCATGGCGGCTTACCACTCCGGCTTTCTTTTCCTTATAAGTCATTAGCCCTTAGTTAAGACGCCGTTACTTGTTTTACATCTTCAACCTTTAACTGTTAATTTTTCCGTAAACTGAACCGGCATGTTGTTTTTTATTTTCCAGTCCCTTGCACATCATGCCGTCAAAGGCACCCACCATCTGCAATTGGGTCCCCTCAACCATAACTGAGGATCGTTTAAAAGAGTTCTTTCTCATCGGGTTTCTGCCCTCAAAAAGCATCATGTCTTATCGTGCTCCTGACCCGGAAGAAGAATGACCCAATCCAAAAGACGGCGAAGTGATCGTCTTTACTGACCACATGAACCGTGGCTTCTAACCGCCCGGTTCAAAGTTTTTCAGAGAAGTTCTTCACTTTTTCAAACTCCATCCTCAGGACATTGGGCCCAATGCCATATCCAATATTTGTAACTTCCAAGTGCTCTATGAGGTATATCTTCAGCAAGAGCCGACTGTGGAACTATTTAGAGAATACTTCTATCTGAACCGGCATAACGAGTGCACCAACGGCCTTAGCTTAGAGCTTGGAGGCATCTCAATTCAGCACCGGCATGGTGCTGTCTTCCCTCTCATAGTTTTGCCAAGTCACACAAAGGATTGGAACGAAACTTGGTTTTATTGTCAGGACATCTCACCCGCCAACGAGAAGCCACTGCCGGGTTACCGTCCCGATAGTCTTGACTACAAGTTCGCACTGCCAGATAAACTTACCGTTGCTGAACGCAAGAAACTGCTTCCATCTATCAGAAGAATCAATGGTTTGTTGGGGAACGGTTTAACTAGAGTCGACCTAACCTGCTGCTGGATCTCATGGCGGATTATTCCATTAAGTCGTCCTTCAAAATTGATGTATGAATATGGTGGAGACCCGGACGACTCTCTTCGTCATACCCCGGTTCAACTAACCGAGGAGGACATTGTCGCAATGTCAAACCTTCTGGTGAATGTGAAGTATGAAGATTGCAGTGTTGTTGGGTTAAATCCCTTCTGTAAACTTAACCTGGTACCAGAACTAAGGATATTCTGATCTTTTTTCCTTTGTATTTTGTCCAGCCGTATTGTTTATCACTGATCCTTCCTCCTGTCTTTGTAGGCCAACTCTTACTTTTGGAAAGTGAAATATGATCATGAAGCTACCAAGAAGGCGAAACTCGCCGCCATGAACGCCAAGAAATAGACCCGGAGATCAAAGAAGAAAAAGAAGACCACTCCTAAAGATTTAATGAAACTTTGATGACACATCTGACTCGGAGGTAGCCCTTGATTCCCTTGGCCAATTTTTTAACAATCTTATTGACACTGATCCTTACCAGGATGACACTGGGGCCAGTCAGGCCGGGGAAGCAGAGGTAACTATCATTTCCTCTGACTCAGAGCCCTTACCAAGACACAAAGTTCGATGAGTGATCCATAAAGTAAGGTTTTCTAACCCCTTAGCTCACTTGGATCCCAACTTTCATTTGAAAAAGCAGCAACATGAAAGCCACCGTGAAGTTGGGATTGAAGATGAACCGGCTGTCTTCCTTTAACAGACCCCTTGGAAACGCCCGAACGAGGTTTACTTATTGATGTCTTTAACCCATTTTAATGAATCCTGCTCCTTGTATTTCCTTTAACTCCATTCTTTTATCTTTTCAGGAGGTGTCTCGTTCCTCATGCGACTCATCACAAACACAATTTCCTTCTTTCAAGACTGCTCCTGGGTAATCAGAAATCCTCCTTTCTACTGGGTTGCTCAATTGTATCTTGATGCTGACAATCCTGCAATATTTTTTCCTTAGCGGCCAGGCTAAATCCAAGAAGGCGAAGGCAGCAAAACCGGCGGAAGACCCGCCAGTTCTGGCATCTGACCCGGCTAGTCTGCCTTCTCCATTAACTGATGCCCCAGAAGACCCACCTATTGTCAATGAAGCAAATCCTCCGGAGCCGTCTCTTGACGAAGCCACTATGAATCCTTCCATAGCTGGACCGTCAAGCTCAACTGACCTGCCGTCTACACGTGCTCAAGATGTTCAAATTACTGGGAGCCGCTTTGTTGAGCCGGGGAACCCAACGGTGCTGGCTCGGTGCACAACAAAGCAAGAGGCATTGGAGATGCAGAAGGTTCGCTTTGACGTTGCCAACTACGACCGTCTCAATGCCAGTGATATCTTATCCAGCTATCTCAGTCATGTACACTCCAGTCGTGAGTCTGAGATCGAGATGGTCAAGCAGCTTCAGTTGAAGTATGAGGTACGTTGTTTCTGGTTTACTAATATTCCCTCAGCCCCCAAGTCTCCAGATTATGAGAGAAACGGAATATCCTGTAGACTTAAAATATAGGCCGAGACTTTTACCTCTAAATTGATAGAACAAAAACTTCACCTATAGTCCCCAAGGACCGGTTTATTTTGATCATTAATGAATCGGTACTTTTAGAATTGAAAACTGTCTTCAAAGTATTTAACGCTCTGGTTTAACCTTGATAACCTTGCTGAACTGCGTACATTAGCCCCCAAGTGCCAAGTGATGTTACTTTGTAAAGGACTTGGGACTTTAAATATGTTTGTAGAGTCGTAAAAATTTAATTTGGCATACATTAGCCTCCAAGTGTCAAGTGGTTTATTCGAAAAGTACTTGAGACTTGAATCTTGAATTTGGATATTTGAATTTGAAACCAAGTCTTGACTTATCTGAACGTTTCACAGAATGCCTTGTCTGAACTGAACTCTCAATTGACTGGTGCAAAGACCCGGCTGGCGAGTCAGGAGTCAGAAATCAAATCTTCCACCTCTAAACTGCAAATAAGCCTTTCTGCCACGGAAAATTTGAAGACCAGCTTTGCTGCCAAGGAGAAGACTTGGGAAAATGAGAAAACACTTCTGACCCAACGAGCTGAAACAACCGAAATAGCTCTGAAAGAAATTTCAACAGAACTGAACGGTTTAAAGGGCCGGGTGTCTCAGATGGTCGCTGCTATCTTTGGTAAGCTGCCTAATTTGACCTTTCGTATATTTTGTGCCAAACCAGAGTATCATCCGCCAACTGACTCTGTTAAAAATATATGTAGGTCCGTGAAGTAAGAATCTAAGCCAAGACCCGTTGATTAAGCTGAAGGTAGTATACACTTTAGTTGAACAATTGTATATCAGTGCACAACGAGCTCTGGCTGCCATCTCTCCTGCTAATCAAGGACCTAACCGGCTGAGTGACGTCCTGAAGAAGTTGTCCATCCTTCCTGCCAGGTTCCAAGAAGTAAAACGCTCCTGCGTGCGAGCCGGAGCTTTGACTGCCCTAAGCCGCTCCAAGGCTTGGGTGCCAGACCTAGAACAGGCGGACGTGGCAAGGGGCTATCCTACCGTGAAGGAGGACGGGTCTCCTTTTGATCAGGATGACTTTGTAGCCTGCGTCCACGAAGTCCGGCCTCAGGCGACTAGTCTTGGAGATGACACCAATGTGGACAAGTACCAGTCGGGTTATGATAGTGAGAATAAGAAGATGGCCCCTCCCTCATATAAAGTAACAGACTTGATCCCACCAGTGAGAGAAGATACATTCACCCTGGAGGTTGACCCGGTCGGCCTGATTGACGACGAAGCTGAATTTGTCGCCATGAACGGTTTCGATTAGTCAAAACCCAACTTCCAGCAGAATCAAGATGGTGAACCGGCGGGGGAGGGACAATGATCATCTTCATGGGCTTTATAAAGCCTTGTAATAGCTTAGCTATTTAAACACCGCATGTTTGCTTGTGCCATCGCGCATAAAATACTTATCTGTGAATCTGTGTTTCCAGATGCCAATGTTTAATGCTTGCTTATGCATCGCTTAATGCTTATCTCTGCAATGTTTGAACTCTGTTCCTGTAAACACAAAGAAAATACTGGCATGGCGGTTTAGAACCAAATAGGTTTAAACACCTAATGTAGAGCCAATATATTTACCTCGATAAAAACAGAGACAAATATAAATTTGAACTTTTTTAGTTAACACAGCAGGTAAGCATGTATAAGTAATGACCATACCTGATCCCCTTTTGATCCTTAGATCGCTGGTTTAAATAGGCCGGGTGATTGAATTTGATAACTCAATATTTATGAAAAGCTAATGCTTCTTGAATACTTAATGATCCTTATACCTTATTAGCTCATACCTTTTGATCCTTGAACCGCTGGATTGAATGACCCGGGTGGCTGTGTTGTCCAATAATTGAGCCGGTGAAGAAGACCAGGCTAACTTATTTGTAATATTGAAACAACAACAAACTAAAAGGCAAGCAACAAGCATATTTTTAATCTTGTATTCAAAAGGTTGGGGGTTTCTGATTCGAATACGACCAGTAAACCGGACCAAAGGGGTTAAGATAAGGTTTGAATACGACCATATAGCCCCTAGTGGCTTTGGCATTGCGCCCATCAAGAGGGTACCGACAGCTATGTTCCCTTTGGTTCGAATACGACCTATGTTTGAACAGGAAGCCCCCAAATGACCTTGAGAGGTTTTTAACGACCCTGATTCGAATACGATCCAAGTCGGACTCAAGAGGGGTTAAGCTATGATTCGGATACGATCAAGAAGCCCCCAAGTGAGTTTGGCCTTGAGCCGATCAAGAGGGTTACGACAGCTATGTTCTCTTTGGTTCGAATACGACCTATGTTTGAACAGGAAGCCCCCAAGTGACCATGATATTACAGCTTAGATTCGGATACGATCATAAGCTGGACAAAAAGGGTAAACTTGATTCAAATATGATCAGCTCCTTAATAGCCATTTGAAAAATAAGATGTAACAAAGATGCATAATCTTTGAAAAGGAAAGAGACCGATGGTCTTACTTTATTGCTTAACATGGTATATACAATGTTAAAATATGTACATGATGAAAGCCTAGTAGCTCAGGTGTAGTATGGTCGAAGTTGAGCAATGTTCCACGGCCGGTGGGTCTCCTCCTCCGACTTACGTGAGTCTGCATGCTCTCGAACATCAATGAGGTAATATGGCCCATCGTTTAAATTCTTGCTGACCACAAAAGGTCCTTCCCAAGGTGGGGATAACTTGTGTGAATCTGGGAGATCCTGGATAAGCCGGAGCACCAAGTCGCCTTCCTGAAAAGTCGTGGACTTAACCCGGCGTCTGTGGTATCGGCGCAGGTCTTGTTGATAAATTGCTGACCGGGCTGCTGCTAAGTCTCTTTCTTCATCCGACAAGTCAAGTGCATCTTGTCTGGCTTGTTCATTATTAGCTTCAACATAAGCCGCCACACGGGGCGAGTCATGACGGATGTCACTAGGCAATACTGCTTCTGCTCCATAAACCATGAAGAAAGGCGTGTAACCCGTAGATCTATTGGGCGTAGTATTGATACTCCATAATACCGTGGGTAATTCCTCTACCCAACAACCCGACATTCGTTGTAGAGGAACCATAAGCCGGGGTTTGATCCCTTTCAAAATTTCCCGATTGGCTCTCTCAGCTTGACCATTGGATTGAGGGTGAGCTACAGAAGAAACATCAAGCCGGATGTGTTCTCGTTGACAAAATTCTTCCATAGCTCCTTGGGACAGATTAGTGCCATTGTTAGTGATAATACTGTGTGGAAACCCAAAACGGAAAATCACCTTTTTCATGAACTGAACCGCCGTGGCTGCGTCACATTTACTCACAGGCTCCGCCTCAACCCACTTGGTGAATTTATCAACTGCCACCAGGAGATGTGTATTTTTATCTTTAGACCTTTTGAAAGGTCCCACCATGTCAAGCCCCCAGACCGCAAACGGCCAAGTGATTGGAATCATCCGGAGCTCTTGAGCCGGCATGTGCGCTCGTCGTGCAAATTTTTGACATCCATCACATCTACTGACCAGATCTTCCGCATCAGCGTGAGCCGTCAACCAGTAAAAACCGTGACGAAACACCTTGGCCACTAAAGATTTTGACCCGGCGTGATGACCACAATCACCTTCATGGATCTCACGAAGGATTTCTTGACCTTCTTCGGGGGAAACACACCACTGAAACGCTCCAGAAACACTGCGATGATATAACTCTCCATCCGAAATCATCATGGACTTAGATCGCCGGGTTATCTGTCGAGCCAGGGTCTCATCCGCTGGCAACTCTCCCCGGGTCATGTAAGCCAAGAACGGCACCGTCCAATCTGGGATGACATGAAGAGCTGCTACCAACTACGCCTCCGGGTCAGGAACAGCTAAATCTTCTTCTGTGGGCAACTTGACAGAGGGGTTATGCAAGACATCCAAAAAGGTGTTAGGTGGGACCGGCTTACGCTGAGACCCCAGCCGGCTTAAAGCATCAGTTGCTTTGTTCTTTCGACGATCAATGTGTTTCACCTGATAACCTTTAAAATATCCTGCAATGGCATCAACCTCTCGGCGATAAGCCTCCATGAGAGGGTCCTTCGAATCCCACTTGCCAGATACCTGTTGAGCCACTAGATCCGAGTCACCAAGACATCTGACCCAGCTCAAGCTCATCTCCTTTGCCACTCGAAGACCATGGAGCAAGGCTTCATACTCTACCGCATTGTTAGTGCAAGGAAACATCAACCGTAACACATAACAAAAAATTCACCTCGTGGGGAAGTTAGCACGACTCCATCCCCCGAGCCTTCCAACTGCCTGGATCCATCAACATGAATAGTCCAATACGTGTTGTCTGGCTTCTCTTCTGGCATCTGCATCTCTGTCCAGTCATTGATGAAGTCGACCAGAGCTTGAGACTTAATTGCAGTATGTGGAATATACTTCAACCCATGAGACCCAAGCTCAATTGCCCACTTGGCGACTCGCCCCGTGGCTTCTCTGTTTTGAAAAATATCTCCTAAAGGAGCAAAGCTAACCAAAGTGATTGGATGTCCCTGAAAGTAATGCTTAAGCTTCCGGCTCACCATAAACACCCCATAAACAAGCTTCTGCCAATGTGGGTATCGTTGCTTAGACTCAATCAGTACTTCACTGACATAATAAACCGGCCTCTGAACCGGATGTTCTTTGCCAGCCTCCTTGCGCTCTACCACAATAGCCAGACTAACAGCCCGTGAGTTGGAAGCCATATATAACAATAGCGGCTCTTTCTCAATTGGAGCAGCCAGTACCGGCGGCTCATCCAGCTGTGCCTTTAGATCCTCAAAAGCAGCATTCGCGGCATCGCTCCAAACAAAAACATCTGTTTTCTTCATCAACTGATACAGAGGCATAGACTTTTCCCCTAACCGGTTTATGAACCGGCTCAAAGCTGCCACATGACCCGCCAGCCACTGAACATCATTGATGCAGGTTGGTTTGGCTAGGGATGTAATTGCCTTGATTTTCTCCAGGTTAGCTTCAATACCTCGGTTAGGCACCAAAAAACCTAGGAGCTTGCTGGCTGGCACTCCAAAAGCACACTTGGCCGGGTTAATCATCATTTTGTAAACTCGGAGATTATCAAAAGTCTCTTTCAGGTCTGTGACCAAGGTTTCCTCTTCCCTGGATTTCACCACTATATCATCCACATAAGCATGAACATTGCGCCCAATTTTATTGTGAAGACAATTCTGCACATACCACTGGTAAGCCGCCTGGGCACTCTTAAGCCCAAAAGGCATAGACACATAGCAGAAAGCTCCAAAAGGAGTTATAAAAGCTGTCTTCTCTTGATCCTTGACTGCCATCTTAATCTGATGATAACCGGAATAAGCATCTAAGAAACTCAACCGTGCGCAACCCATCGTAGCATCAATGATCTGATCAATACGGTGGAGAGCGAAAGGATCAGCCGGACAAGCCTTGTTCAAATCTGTGTAATCCACACACATACGCCAGGTGCCAATCCTTTTTAGTACAAGCACCGGGTTAGCTAACCATTCAGGGTGAAAGACCTCCACAATGAACCCGGCTACCAAGAGCCGGGCCACCTCTTCTCCAATGGCCTTGCGCCTTTCTTCATTGAACCATCGGAGAAACTATCTGACAGGTTTGAACTTTGGATTGATATTAAGAGTGTGCTCAGCGAGTTCCCTCGGGACACCCGGCATGTCTGAAGGTTTCCATGCAAAGATGTCCCGGTTCTCACGGATGAACTCGATGAGCGCGCTTTCCTATTTCGGGTCCATGTTTGCGCTGATGATGAACTGTTTGGATGAGTCGCCAGGTACAAAGTCAACCATCTTAGTGTCATCAGCTGATTTGAATTTCAACTCCGGCTCATGCTCTGCTGTTGGTTTCTTTAATGACGTCATGTCCACCGGGTCAACATGATCCTTATAGAATTTTAACTCCTCTGTTGCACAAGAAGATTCAGCATACGTAGCATCACCTTCTTCACATTCCAAGGCTATCTTCCAGCTCCCATGTACTATAATGGTGCCCTTATGACCCAGCATCTTGAGCTGCAAATATATGTAACACGGCCGAGCCATGAACTTGGCATAAGCCGGCCGCCCAAACAGAGCATGATATGGGCTTTTGATCTTAACCACTTCAAAGGTTAATTTTTCTACTTTGGAGTCATACTCATCCCCAAAGGCTACTTCCAGCTCAATCTTACCAACTGGGTATGCCGATTTACCAGGTACCACACCGTGAAAAACAGTGTTGGATTGTTTAAGATTTTTATCCGTCAATCCCATCCGGCGGAACGCCTCATAGTAGAGGATGTTGATGCTGCTGCCTCCATCCATGAGCACCTTAGTAAACTTGTACCCACCAACCTGAGGTGCCACTACCAAAGCCAAGTGACCCGGATTATCAATCTGGGGTGGGTGATCCTCTCTGCTCCACACAATAGGCTGCTCTGACAAACATAGAAAACATGGAATTGCCGGTTCAACGACATTGATGGCCCTCTTGTGGAGTTTCTGGTCCCTCTTACATAAACTTGTAGTAAAGACATGATATTGTCCGCTACTCAACTACTTCAGGTTGCTTTGATAGCCAGATTGCTGCTGCTGCTGATTCCCTTGGCCGTGTTGCCGATTATATCCTCCTTGGTGAATAGGATAACCCTGACCGTGAAAACCTCCTCCGCTTGAACCAGCGCCCGGGCCCCGAAAGCCGCCTCCACCTGAGCTGCCACCTGGGCCATGACCCCCATCAAATGCGTTTGAATTTTTAAATGCCTTCATGATTGTGCAATCCTTCCACAAGTGGGTGGCTGGTTTCTCCCGGGTGCCGTGTTTTGGACAAGGTTCATTCAACAACTTCTCAAGGGTGGGGCCTGATCTGCCCGATCGAGGGGGTTGTCTGCCTTGCGCCGTTGATTACCACCCTGCGCATTAGTATTAGCAACAAACTCATCAGCCTTACGTTTATTACCTCCCTGATTCACCGGGTTATGCTGGTGACCCTTTCCATTGCCGTTCTTCTTTCCCTTCGTTGCCTTTTCTTCGTCAGACACCGGGTCCTTGGTGGTATCAAAATCGGCATACTTGACAAGAGCCGCCATCAACGTTCCTATGTCATTACAGTCACGTTTAAGTCGCCCCAACTTCTGCTTTAAAGGTTCAAAGCGGCAATTTTTCTCCAACATCAAAACTGCTGAGCCGGCATCCATCTTATCAGATGAATGTATTGTCTCCTTGACCCGGCGCACCCAATGGGTTGTAGATTCACTATCCTCTTGCTTGCAATTGGTCAAGTCCACAATCGACATTGGATGCTTACACGTGTCCTTAAAGTTCTGGATGAACCGTGCTTTCAACTCTGCCCATGAGCCAATAGAATTGGGTGGCAATCCCTTCAACCAGGTCCGAGCCGTTCCATCCAACATCATGGTAAAATACTTGGCCATTGCAGCATCGCTAACCTCCAATAGCTCCATAGCCATCTCATAACTCTCAATCCAAGCCCCCGGCTGTAGGTCAGCCGTGTAATTAGGCACCTTACGAGGCCCCTTGAAATCCTTGGGCAACCGCTCATTGCGTATGGCTGGGACCAGGCAAGGCACACCTCCGGTTCATGTGGCCACTCCTGCCTCAACCGGGGTTGCTGGATAAGCCGGAAAGGTTTGGTGAACCGCCTGCTCTGCCGCTATCTGAGCTGCCCATTCCACCTCTTGACGAATCCTCTCATGATCCGCCAAGTTAAGGGCTCCAGCCCGCACCGGCTCATGCCTATATGGCCGGTTGTGACGTTGAGCATTACTTGACATCTCTACGGACTCCATGTGCCTATTGTAACTCGGGCTCCGGCTTGGGCGAGGAGTTGAATGAATCCTGTCTCGACTGTAGGAGTATGCATCCTGCTGGGCCAGAGCTGTCTGAAGTAGTTCTCTTACCCTCCGAGTTTCAATTGCTGCTGGCGAGTCGCCTTCCATTGGAAGAGCCTCCAAACGAGCCGACGCTGCGATGAGGTTTTACATAGGGTTGGAGAAGTGACCCGGAGGTGTTGATACATAACGAGGAGGACTTGTATTTATACGAGGTGGCTCCATTGTGCGTGGCTGAACTGGTGCGCCGGGTGTCGTGACTCGGTTTGCCTCGGGCAGGTTGCTCCCCCCAGCCCCAGGTGTATGGAACAGGTTCCTCGGATCCAGCGTTAAAGCTAGACGCGACTGGGTTTTCTGATGCCTCCTCCTCATGACCTTGTTTGATGCATTAAGATCCACCGAGAGCCGGAAAGTTTCTGCTTGAAGTTGCTGAGCACGAGCATCCAGAGCTGCTCGTTCTGCTGCTATCCGGGTTTCCTCCGCGGCTAGATTTTCCTTAGCTTTCACCATCTCCTCCCGCACGCGTGCCACTTCTACGTCGTGCTGGGCTTTATCCGCCGGTTCTACCACATCGGTTAACAAAGTCGCCAGCCTATCCATGAGATCCATTAGAACCTGAGCCGGGGGGCGCGCGGGGTCTCCTGACCCGGCTGCTGCCGACCCGGTAGCTGATGCTGCCGCTGCGGTGGAGTTCTGCCCAGGCTGCGTCCCCGCCATGAAGACTCCGGCCCAATTCGGTGGCTCAAGGGGGTCCGGAATAATGCTGCCATCGGAACAGCCCCCGAACATGCCGTCTTGCAGCTGGTACAACGAGTCCGTCTCACCTGTTGATGATGCAGTATCAGAGCAGATGGCCGTCTCCCTGCCTTCCATCGATCCTTCGGAGTATTCACCGCCATGGATGCAGCCTACGAAGGCATGTTTCATGACAGATTGAACACGGGCGGACCCGGCGCGCTGAGCCGTTTCGATGAGGTTGGTGTGGACGTCCGGCTCAGGGCCTGACTCGCCGATCCGGCCGATGAAGACGCGAATTCCGCCGAAGGGGACCCGGTACCCATACTCGATCTAGCCGGCCTCGAGGCCCCAGCCTTTATCGTCGATGTAGAGTTTACCGCGATGACTCTTGGTCATCCGGCCCACAGCGTATCCCTTGGGCCCTTCGAAGTTGCCCTTCAAGAACTCAAATCCACCGTGCGCTGGCCCCACGGTGGGCGCCAACTGTCGTGGAGTTGACACGGCAGATATCCTAGAGCAAGGACTTAGTCGTAGGGCCATCGCACTAGGAAGCTTAAAGGGGTTAATCGGGACAAAGGACACACGAGAGAGTTTTTATACTAGTTCGGCCCCTTACGATGAAGGTAAAAGCCTACGTCTAGTTGGGATTGGTATTCCTGAAGTTTCGATCTCCAAGAGGCTCAACTCGTCGGCTTGGTTATCGACTTGGTTGTTTCTTGACCTAAGCCGCCACCGGGTCGTCCCCTTATATACATGGGTTGACGCCTGGTGGCCTAAAGAGTCCCAGCCGGCTCATAAATAGTGTCCGGCTCGGTGACTAGTTAATTCTACTTTATGATACAAGTCACGCCACTACGGCGGTTTATCACTACGGGCCATAAGTCGCCCGTGGGCTTTAGACCCTTTACTGAACCGCCATCTTCATGATTGATCCTGGGCTTTGTATGATAATCCTCTTTTCATAACCCGGCCCCTCCAGGGCGGCTTACACAAATTGTTATATCCCCGACACCGCCGCTAGACCCGTACGCGAGTCGTGCCGTGGATAAGGCCGTAGGACTCAAACCTCGTCGCTCTGGCACTTCGGGAGAGCCCCACCGAGCTCTCTGATCAGACACCGACCGCGCTCGCCACCCAAACCAACCCCACCGACCGGAATTACTCCGTCGTGATCCACTCCGCTCCGACCACCCTCGCCCACCTATATAAAGGCCGCCCCGAGCCTCGTTTCAAACTCACCCCACCACCACCCATCCGCAAACACACACTAGAGGGATCGAAAGGCCCCAGGGAGGTCTTCTTCCCCGATCCGCCTCTGCTTTCGAGAAGAAGCCAACATCGTCCATCCACCCCCACCTCCAAAATTTCTCCAGTAGCCTCCAAATACACCCCCTCCTCTGTCTCGCATGTCAATTTGATGATTGAAGGCTCCTCCGACGAGATCCAACATCATCCAAAGCCGCCGTCCGCCGGAGTCGACGTCGCCGTCGCTGTGGTGCACGCCGGCGGCCAAATCCACCACCCACTGACGCAGAAAGGTTCCGTGAGCACGCCTGCGCCATCGCAATCTCGCCGTCAATCGCCGCCGGTGACCTCCCCTTCCTTCTCTGTTTCGGCGCGAAGCACGTCCAAGTTCAAACCTGATGGGTGGGACCCACCCATTAGACTTCTCGTCTTTTCTATTTAGCCCGAACACGTGTTTTCATAGAATAAGCTTTCTCTATATGTAAAGCGTATTTCCAGCCAAACTGTTTTCTTTTTATGTTTTATTTAAAAACAGATTTGACCACGACTTTGACTATCTCTAGTTTTTAAACCACAACTCCAAATTACTTGATTATTTTTCTGACATCCCTCATTTCTCATCTAGTTTATTTTAGTATTTACTTCAAAAATTTATGACACACGTTTTGGTACTGTTTTGGAATTATGTGGTAATTGCAATATTTTTGAAAATAGGAAATGGAGGGAACATAAAAATTTCAAAGTATTGGAGTGCACCCAATATTTTTGCATGCTCAAGGCAAGCATCTTGAACACTTGATATGGTGAATGCATGGTCAATTCTTTGTGAGAAATATTGGATCATGAGTATGTTGAATTCAAATAAAACTTGCATATGGCCATTTTTGCATGCATGATCCATTGATATATTGTTGTCCTCATTTAAACATGTATTATAAGTGACTCTGGTTATTCCCATGTGCCACACATGCTTATGTTGGTCCAGACTAATCTGCAGGGAGAAACAGTCACGAGAAAAGTGACCGTGAGACTGAAATCTCGTTATGACGAGAATGATCGGTGAGGGTATGTTGGGACATACCAGGTGGTGACCCTGTTGAGTAATGCCAAGGAATTATATTGTGCTAGACACTACAGGAAAACTTAAACCTCCTGAGTTGGCCATAGATCGAGTCTTGTTTCGGTAACCCTCATACTTGTTCCATGCTACCATTTGTCCCTGCCACATGCAGGGTATAGTTCAGTAAGTTGTTAACCCCTTTCCGTGCACACACTGTACAAAGAGGCCATGGTGAAAGATACCAGAGGCCTCTGGTAGGCATGTCATCTAGTCAGGGGGCATGAGTGTATCCAGCTGGGCTGAGAGGGGGCACCCCTTGTAATCCGTGCGTTATGAAATAGTGATCCCATGCTATTCGAGACGATGGTCTCCCCGTCTTAGAGTTTTTATTTAACGATGCTTTGGGTGATTCCTGGCATCCGAAGAGTTAATCTGGTGTGTAATGGTCAGGTGTGTTTTCAACCCAAAGGCCATAACAGGAATTAGTCAACATCTCGGTGTTGGCTAAAGAAATCCTATACACGTGGGTAAAGAGTGCACCCTCTGCAGAGTTATATCTATTCGAATAGCCGTGTCCATGGTTAAGGACTACAGTCTGGGTTGGTCAAGTGTCGGTCTTAGTGTCAGTCTCTGGAGGAAATAATTAAATTGATCATGGTTTGTTTTGCAGGATAATTATTGCCACTGCAGGTGCAATTACGAATATTATTGTTGACATGGATATTGTTGTGGACTAACATTTTCCTCTTATGTGCAATCTTGAGTATCTCTTGGGATGGCTAGACTACCCGGGATACTCAAGTTTATTTTCATTTGTGAGTATCACTTGGGATGGCTAGTCCACCTAGATACTCATGTTATTATTATCTTATAAGCCCTTTATGAGGCGTCGCTTAGACACCCGACTGTGGCATGCAATTTCAAGACCTCTCGAGGCATCGGTTTTAGACAACCATTTGGCGTTTCTTTTCAAGACCTCTCGAGGCGTCACTTTCAGACACCCGCTTGGCATTTTTCTTGGAATCCCTCGGGCGGTCCAATACTCTATGTTCCACCTCATTTTCTTCATTTACTACTAACATGATTTATTTATCTGTCTGCACCATATGAATATTTGTCATGCCATGTTTTAATTCCTAGTCAGCACATGCATATAATTTAAGTTATCATGAGCATATGCATCCGATATATCTGTTGTTCATCTTGTTTGCGAGTACATTCAAATGTACTCACTGGCTTGTCCCTGGCTATTGTCTTGGCCAGATCATGATTCAGAGAGGAGCACTACAATGACACCTCGCAACTTGGGATTCGAGGATAGTAGCCACACGAGATAGGAGTTATCCATGTCAGTTGTTCCCATGGGAATGGAGTACCATCAGTGTTGGAGATCCACGAGTCGCTTCTGTCATCCACCACTAGAGATCCTTGATATATTCTTTAGACCTTTATGGTATTGTACACAATATGTTGCAATTGCTTGGAATGCTGTATCAAGGAAGTGTCCACCAGCAAATAGTAATCCTGGGGCTGGTGATGACACAAGGGTCATTTGTTGGGACTTATGTCCTAGAAATCCGGCCCCTACAGAGATGATCTTAGCGGGAGGGAAATACTTAGAGATAAAAGCATCTTTGCACTTATTCCATGAATCAATACTATTTTTAGGCAAAGACGAAAACCAAGCTTTAGCACGATCTCTAAGCGAAAATGGAAATAGCTTAAGTTTAACAATATCGTTGTCCACATCTTTCTTCTTTTGCATATCATACAAATCAACAAAGTTGTTTAGATGGGTAGCGACATCTTCACTAGGAAGGCCAGAAAACGGATCTTTCATGACAAGATTCAGCAAAGCAGTATTAATTTCACAAGATTCAACATAGGTAAGAGGAGCAATCGAAGTGCTAATAAAATCATTATTGTTGGTATTGGCAAAGTCACACAATTTAGTATTATCTTGAGACATCATGACAAGCAAGCAATCCAACACACAAGCAAACAAGAAGCAAGCGAAAAAGAGGCAAACAAAAAGAGAGGGCGAAAGCAAAAGAGGGCGAATAAAACGGCAAGGGTGAAGTGGGGGAGAGGAAAACGAGAGGCAAATGGAAAATAATGTAATGCAAAGGATAAGAGTTGTGATGGGTACTTGGTATGTCTTGACTTGGCGTAGATCTCCCCGGCAACGGCGCCAGAAATCCTTCTTGCTACCTCTTGAGCACTACGTTAGTTTTCCCTTGAAGAGGAAAGGGTGGTGCAGTAAAGCAGCTTAAGTATTTCCCTCAGTTTTTGAGAACCAAGGTATCAATCCAGTAGGAGACCACGCGCGAGTCACCTCGTACCTACACAAACAAATAAGAACCTCGTAACCAACGCGATAAATGGGTTGTCAATCCCTTCACGGCCACTTGCAAGAGTGATATCTGATAGAGATGATAATAATAAGATAAGTATTTTTAGTATTTTTATGATATAGATTGAAAGTAAAGATTTTTCAAAATAAAATAGATTGGAAACTTGTATGATGGAAAATAGACCCGGGGGCCATAGGTTTCACTAGTGGCTTCTCTCAAGATAGCATAAGTATTACGGTGGGTGACCAAATTACTGTCGAGCAATTGATAGAAAAGTGAATAATTATGAGAATATCTAGGTATGATCATGTATATAGGCATCACGTCCGTGACAAGTAGACCGACTCCTGCCTGCATCTACTACTATTACTCCACACATCGACCGCTATCTAGCATGCATCTAGAGTATTAAGTTCATAAGAACAGAGTAACGCCTTAAGCAAGATGGCATGATGTAGAGGGATAAACTCATGCAATATGATGTAAACCCCATCTTTTTATCCTCGATGGCAACAATACAATACGTGTCGGTTCCCTTTCTGTCACTGGGATCGAGCACCGCAGGATTGAACCCAAAGCTAAGCACTTCTCCCATTGCAAGAAAGGTCAATCTAGTAGGCCAAACCAAACTGATAATTCGAAGAGACTTGCAAATATAAACCAATCATACATAAAAGAATTCAGAGAAGATTCAAATATTGTACATAGTTAAACTTGATCATAAACCCACAATTCATCGGATCTCGACAAACACACCGCAAAAGAAGATTACATCGAATAGATCTCCAAGAGAATCGAGGAGAACTTTGTATTGAGATCCAAAGAGAGAGAAGATGCCATCTAGCTACTAGCTATGGATCCGAAGGTCTGAGGTAAACTACTCACACATCATCGGAGGGGCCATGGAGTTGATGTAGAGGCCCTCCATGGTCAATGCCCCCTCCGACGGAGCTCCGGAAAAGCCCCCAAGATGGGATCTCTTGGGTACAGAAGGTTGCGGCGGTGGAAATAGGGTTTCATGGTGCTCCTGGATGTTTGCGGGGTATATGAATATATATAGGAGGAAGAAGAAGATCCGTGGAGCAACGAGGGGCCTACGAGGGTGGAGGGCGCACCCCCTGCCTAGTGGCCTCCTCGTTGATTGCTTGACGTCCACTCCAAGTCCTTTGGATCACGTTTGTTCAAAAAATCACGCTCCCGAAGGTTCCATTCTTTTTGGACTCCGTTTGATATTCGTTTTCTGCGAAACACTGAAATAGGCAAAAAGCAACAATTTGGGCTAGGCCTCCGGTTAATAGGTTAGTCCCAAAAATAATATAACAGTGTAAAATAAAGCTCGTTATCATCCAAAGCAGATAATATAATAGCATGGAACAATAAAAAATTATAGATACGTTGGAGACGTATTAGATTACCGTACCACTCTGGTGCGGATCTTACTCTGGTAGACCTACGAGGTTCTGTAGTAACTTGATCAGAAGTTTCATGATCATCACCATTAGCTTCCTCACTTACTGATGTAGGAATCATCGGAACTGATTTCTGTGATGAACTACTTTCCAATAAGGGAGTACGTACAATTACCTCGTCAAGTTCTACTTTCCTCCCACTCACTTCTTTCGAGAGAAACTCCTTCTCTAGAAAGGATCCATTCTTAGCAACAATATCTTGCCTTCGGATCTGTGATAGAAGGTGTACCCAACAGTCTCCTTTGGGTATCCTATGAAGACACATTTCTCCGATTTGGATTCGAGCTTATACGGTTGAAATTTTTCCAAATAAGCATCGCAGCCCCAAACTTTAAAAAACAACAATTGGGTTTCTTGCAAAACCACAGTTCATAAGGTGTCGTCTCAATGGATTTTGATGGTGCCCTATTTAACGTGAATGCAGCCGTCTCTAAAGCATAACCCCAAAATGATAGCGGTAAATCAGTAAGAGACATCATAGATCGCACCATATCTAATAAACTGCGGTTATGATGTTTGGACACACCATTACGTTGTGGTGTTCCAGGTGGCGTGAGTTGCGAAACTATTCCGCATTGTTTCAAATGAAGACCAAACTCATAACTCAAATATTCACCTCCACGATCAGATCGTAGAAACTTAATTTTCTTGTTACAATGATTTTCTACTTCACTCTGAAATTCTTTGAACTTTTCAAATGTTTCAGACTTATGTTTCATCAAGTAGATATACCCATATCTGCTGAATCATCAGTGAAGGTCAGAAAATAACGATACCCGCCATGAGCATCAACACTCATCGGACCGCATACATCAGTATGTATTATTTCCAGTAAGTCTGTTGCTCGTTCCATTGTTCCGAAGAACGGAGTTTTAGTCATCTTGCCCATGAGGCATGGTTCGCAAGCATCAAGTGGTTCCAAAAGTCCATCAGCATGGATTTTCTTCATGCGCTTTACACCAATATGACCTAAACGGCAGTGCCACAAATAAGTTGCACTATCATTATTAAACTTATATCTTTTGGCTTCAATACTATGAATATGTGTATCACTACTATCGAGATTTAGTAAAAATAGACCACTCATCAAGGGTGCATGACCATAGAAGATATTACTCATCTAAATAGAACAACCACTATTCTCTGATTTAAATGAATAACCGTATCACATCAAACAAGATCCAGATATAATGTTCATGCGTAACGCTGGCACCAAATAACAATTATTCAGGTCTAATACTAATCCCGAAGGTAGATGTAGAGGTAGCGTGCCGACGGCGATCACATCGACTTTGGAACAATTTCCCACACGCATCGTCCCCTCGTCCTTAGCCAATATTCGCTTAATCCGTAGCCCCTGTTTCGAGTTGCAAATATTAGCAACAGAACCAGTATCAAATCCCTAGGCGCTACTGCGAGCATTAGTAAGGTACACATCAATAACATGGATATCAAATATACCTTTCACTTTGCCATCCTTCTTATCAGCCAAATACTTGGGGCAGTTCCGCTTCCAGTGACCAGTCTCTTTGCAGTAGAAGCACTCAGTCTCAGGCTTAGGTCCATACTTGGGCTTCTTCACTTGAGCAGCAACTTGCTTGTTGTTCTTCTTGAAGTTCCTCTTCTTCCCTTTGCCCTTCTTCTTGAAACTAGTGGTCTTGTTGACCATCAACACTTGATGCTCCTTCTTGATTTCTACCTCCGCAGCCTTTAGCATTGCGAAGAGCTCATGAATTGTATTATCCATCCCTTGCATATTATAGTTCATCACGAAGCTCTTGTAGCTTGGTGGCAGTGATTGAAGAACTCTGTCAATGACACTATTATCAGGAAGATTAACTCCCAACTGAGTCAAGTGGTTGTGGTACCCAGACATTCTGAGTATATGTTCACCGGTAGAACTATTCTCCTCCATTTTGCGGCTGTAGGAATTATTGGAGACTTCATATCTCTCAATCCAGGCATTTTCTTGAAATATTAACTTCAACTCCTGGAACATCTCATATGCTCCATGACATTCAAAACGTCGTTGAAGTCCCGGTTCTAAGCCGTAAAGCATGGCACACTAAACTATCGAGTAGTCATCATATTTGCTTTGCCATACATTCTTAACGTCGTCAGCAGCATCTGTAGTAGGCTGGTCACCTAGTGGTGCTTCCAGGATGTAATTCTTCTGTGCAGCAATGAGGATAATCCTCAAGTTACGAACCCAGTCCATGTAGTTGCTACCATCATCTTTCAACTTAGCTTTCTCTAGGAAAACATTAAAATTCAAAGGAACAACAACACGGGCCATCTATCTACAACAACATAGACATGCAAAATACTATCATGTACTAAGTTCATCATAAATTAAAGTTCAATTAATCATATTACTTAAGAACTCCCACTTAGATAGACATCCCTCTAATCATCTAAGTGATCACGTGATCCATATCAACTAAACCATGTCTGATCATCACGTGAGATGGAGTAGTTTTCAATGATGAACATCACTATGTTGATCATATCTACTATATAATTCATGCTCGACCTTTCGTTCTTAGTGTTCCGAGGCCATATCTGCATATGCTAGGCTCGTCAAGTTTAACCCGAGTATTCTGCGTGTGCAAAACTGGCTTGCACCCGTTGTATGTGAACGTAGAGCTTATAACACCTGATCATCACGTGGTTTCTCGGTATGACAAACTGTAGCAACGGTGCATACTCAGGGAGAACACTTGGACCTTGAAATTTAGTGAGAGATCATCTTATAATGCTACCGCCGAACTAAACAAAATAAGATGCATAAAGGATAAACATCACATGCAATCAATATAAGCGATATGATATGGCCATCATCATCTTGTGCCTTTGATCTCCATCTCCAAAGCACCGTCATGATCACCATTGTCACCAGCTTGACACCTTGATCTCCATCGTAGCATCCTTGTCGTCTCACCAACTATTGCTTCTATGACTATCGCTACCGCTTAGTGATAAAGTAAAGCAATTACATGGCGATTGCATTTCATACAATAAAGAGATAACCATATGGCTCCTGCCAATTGTCGATAACTGTGTTACAAAACATCATCATCTCATACAACAATTTATATAATCACGTCTTGACCATATCACATCACAACATGCCCTACAAAAACAAGTTAGACGTCCTCTACTTTGTTGTTGCAAGTTTTACGTGGCTGCTACGGGCTTAGCAAGAACCGTTCTTACCTACGCATCAAAAACCACAACACGATATAGTGATTGCATTTTGATCTTCAGAAAGAACCATGTTCATTCAATCTAATTCAACTAAAGTTGGAGAAACAGACACCAACTAGCCACCTATGTGCGAAGCACGTCGGTAGAACCAGTCTCGCGTAAGTGTACGCGTAATGTCGGTCTGAGCTGCTTCATCCAACAATACCGCTGAATCAAGATTCAACTAGTGACGGCAAGCAATACGTATATACCCACGCCCACAACTCCTTTGTGTTCAACTCGTGTATATAACATCTACGCATAGACCTGGCTCTGATGCCACTGTTGGGGAACGTAGTAATTTCAAAAAAAATCCTACGCACACGCAAGATCCATCTAAGTGATGCATAGCAACGAGAGGGGAGAGTGTTGTCCACGTACCCTCGTAGACCGTAAGCGGAAGCATTATGACAACGCGGTTGATGTAGTCGTACGTCTTCACGATCCGACTGATCCTACCACCGAAGGTACCACACCTCTGCGATCTGCACACGTTCAGTTCAGTGACGTCCCCCGAACTCTAGATCCAGCTGAGGTCGAGGGAGAGTTTCGTCAGCATGATGGCGTGATGACCGTGATGATGAAGTTACCGACGCAGGGCTTTGCCTAAGCTCTACAATGATATGACCGACGTGGAAAACTGTGGAGGGGGCACCGCACACGGCTAAACAATCAAGTTGTGTGTCTATGGGGTGCCCCCTCCCCAATATATAAAGGAGTGGAGGGCCAGCCCTCTCATGCGCGCCCAAGGGGGGAGTCCTACTCCCGGTGGGAGTAGGATTCCCCCTTCCCTAGTTGGAGTAGGGGAGAAAAGGGGGGCCGGCCCCCCACCCAATTCAGATTGGGCTTGGGGGCGCGACCTCCACCTTGGTCGCCTCCTCCTCTCTCCCACTAAGGCCCAATAAGGCCCATTGACTCCCTGAGGGGTTCCGGTAACTCCCTGGTACTCCGGTAAATGCCCGAACTCATTCGAAACCATTCCGATGTCCAAACATAGACTTCCAATATATTGATTATTATGTCTGGACCATTTAGAGACTCCTCTTCATGTCCATGATCACATCCTCGACTCCGAACTACCTTCGGTACATCAAAACACATAAACTCATAATACCGATCATCATCGAACGTTAAGCGTGCGGACCCTATGGGTTCGAGAACTATGTAGACATGACCGAGACTCATCTCCAGTCAATAACCAATAGCAGAACCTAGATGCTCATATTGGTTCCTACATATTCTATGAAGATCTTTATCGGTCAAACCGCATAACAACATAAGTTGTTCCCTTTGTCATCGGTATGTTACTTGCCCGAGATTCGATCGTCGGTATCTCAATACCTAGTTCAATCTCGTTACCGTCAAGTCTCTTTACTCGTTATTTTATGCAACATCCCATAACTAACTCATTAGTCACATTGCTTGCAAGGCTTAAAGTGATGTTTATTACAGAGAGGGCCCAGAGATACCTCTTCGATACACGGAGTGACAAATCCTAATCTCGATCTATGCCAACTCAACAAACGCCATCGGAGACACCTATAGAGCATCTTTATAGTCACCCAGTTACATTGTGATGTTTGATAGCACACTAAGTGTTCCTCCGGTATTCGGGAGTTGCATAATCTCATAGTCATAGGAACATGTATAAGTTATGAAGAAAGCAATAGCAACAAACTAAACGATCATCGTGCTAAGCTAACGGATGGGTCAAGTCAATCACATCATTTTCTAATGATGTGATCCCATTCATCAAATGACGACTCTTTTCCATGGCTAGGAAACTTAACCATCTTTGATTAACGAGCTAGTCAAGTAGAGGCATACTAGTGATACTCAGTTTGTCTATGTATTCACACATGCACTAAGTTTCCGGTTAATACAATTCTAGCATGAATAATAAACATTTATCATGATATAAGGAAATATAAATAACAACTTTATTATTGCCTCTAGGGCATATTTCCTTCAGTTTTAATGCATGATATAGCCTCTAGGCACTTGTGGGAGTAGTTTCTATCAATTTTGTTGAGTTTGGTTCGCTTCTATTTTGAGTCACTAAAAATTTCAGAAATTTTTCAGAGAAAGAAAATGTTTAGGAAAATGTACCAAGGTGGTTCCTCAAGGAAGCAAGGACCAAGGCTCACGATACGTGAGCCGGACGAGGAACCACCGAGGGAAGCTCAAGTGCGGCCTTGTGAATGGTCGTCAGAGGAGTTTATGGTCCAGGCAGGCATCAAGGATGAATTTGACGTGTATATGCGTAATGCTAATCTTGAGAACTTCATGTCAAATAAGTGCCTGCAGTACCACTACCTAACTGATTCCTTTGTGAGAAGGTTTATTTACATCTTCGCGCAATTCTCACACTGTTTTATTTGATCTTTATGATAAATCATATACCATAGACCTAGAAGATTTTAATACTGCTTGTAAACTCCGGCACTGGGGCAATGTTAGTGAACCTCGCAAATCTGAATATAAAGACTTTCTTGCTAGTATCACTGTGGGGGAATCTAGGGAAATCACACAAGCTACCTTGGGGAGCATTCATTTCCCTTCCATACATTATTTTGCTCTCTTTATAGGTAGATGCATTAATGGTAAAGATGAGGCTTGTCACATGTGCGTTCCAGATCTTAGTGTCCTCAAGAGTGCGGTATTAGGTGATAAACAATATAACTTGGGGGCTATTGTTGCTCGAAGGTTGCATCTTAATGGTATACGTGGAGATTTGTTTGGTGGAATTTATGCAACTCATGTGGCTAATTACCTTAATGTACCCATACATGGAAATGATATAGAGCTACCTCCTGCTTACCTAGATTATAATTCTATGGTTCGCCATTAGTTTCTTGAGATGAATGAACAGTTCCTCTAGTATCGACTAATCTTTGACAGTCAGCGCACTGTCCATGTTGTCCTCCCTGCTCCTACTTTCTTTAACTTTCAGGCAAAAAAGGAGATATGTTATAACCAGGGAGGAGGCAAACGAGTACAAGAGGAGGATGGAGGCAGCTCGCCCCCAAGGTGCAGCTTTTCAAGCAGTAGCTGCTACATCTCAGTACGACCCCAGCTACAACTTCGAATATCCACCATGCCAGCAGTGGCCATAGACCAACTTAGGACAAAAGCCTAAGCTTGGGGGAGTACGTATTTCTTACCGACATTACATTCATGTTCACACACTCATGCCAGTTGTCGGTGCTCATACTTTTTCAATGTACTATCCATGCTAGTTTATTTTCTTTTCTAAGCCTTCTTCCTGTGTGTTTGAAAAAGCTTAAGAAAACCAAAAAAATTAGTTGTTACTTTTAGCTAGTTTACTTTCTATGCCAGTAGTAGTAGTAATTAAAAGAAAACCCAAAAAGATTTCTCGTTCTTCTTTTTCTTGTTGGGAGCTTTCCCATGTAAATAGTTTTATTTCTTTTATTATTCTTCGGGGTCGAAAGGAGAAGACCATGATGAAAATGTTGAGTGGCATGCTACCTCTTGAGCATGCATTGGTTTTCCCTTGAAGAGGAAAGGGTGATGCAGCAAAGTAGCGTAAGTATTTCCCTCAGTTTTGAGAACCAAGGTATCAATCCAGTAGGAGACTACACGCAAATCGCCTAGTACCTGCACAAATAAATAAGAACCTTGCAACCAACGCGATAAAGGGGTTGTCAATCCCTTCACGGCCACTTGCAAAGTGAGATCTGATAAAGATAGAAGATAAATATTTTTGGTATTTTTATGGTACAGATTGGAAAATAAAGATTGCAAAATAAATAGTAAACTAGAATTGTAGATTGCAAACTTATATGATGTAAAGTAGACCCGGGGGCCATAGTTTTCACCAGTGGCTTCTCTCAAGATATCATGTATTACGGTGGGTGAACAAATTACTGCCGAGAAATTGATAGAAAAGCGCATAGTTATGATGATATCTAAGGCAATGATCGTGACTATAGGCATCACGCCCATGACAAGTAGACCGAAACGATTCTGCATCTACTACTATTACTCCACACATCGACCGCTATCCAGCATGCATCTAGAGTATTAAGTTCATAAGAACAGAGTAACACGTTAGGCAAGATGACATGATATAGAGGGATAAACTCAAGCAATATGATATAAACGCCATCTTTCTATCCTCGATGGCAACAATACAATACATGTCATTTCCCTTTCTGTCACTGGGATCGAGCACCGCAAGATTGAACCCAAAGCTAAGCACTTCTCCCATTGCAAGAAAGACCAATCTAGTAGACCAAACCAAACTGATAATTCGAAGAGACTTGCAAAGATATCAAATCATGCATATAAGAATTCGGAGAAGAATCAAATAATATTCATAGATAATCAAGTTCATAAACCCACAATTCATCGGATCTCGGAAAACACACCGCAAAAAGAGTTACATCGAATAGATCTCCAAGAAGATAGAGGAGAACTTTGTATTGAGATCCAAAGAGAGAGAAGAAGCCATCTAGCTAATAACTATGGACCCGAAGGTCTGTGGTAAACTACTCACACATCATGGGAGAGGCTATGGTGTTGATGTAGAAGCCCTCCGTGATCGAATCCCCCTCCGGCAGAGCGCCGGAAAAGGCCCCAAGATGGGATCTCACGGGTAAAGAAGGTTGCGGCGGTGGAAAAGGTGTTTCGTGGCTCTCCCCGAAGGTTTCATGGTATAAGAGCATATATAGGCGAAAGAAGTAGGTCGATGGAGCTGTGAGGGGCCCACGAGGGTGGGGGTGCACCTGGCCCCCCTGGGTGCGCCTTCCTGCCTCATGGCTTCCTCGCTGCTTTCTTGATGTCCACTCCAAGTCTCCTGGATCATGTTTGTTCCAAAAACGATCCTCGCGAAGGTTTTATTCCGTTTGGATTCCGCTTGATATTCCTTTTCTGTGAAACACTGAAATATGCAAAAAAAAAACAATTTGCACTGGGCTTTCGGTTAATAGGTTAGTCCCAAAAATAATATAAAAGTGCATAGTAAAGCCCATTAAACATCCAAAACAGATAATATAATAGCATGGAACAATCAAAAATTATAGATACGTTGGAGACGTATCAAGCATCCCCAAGCTTAATTCCTGCTCGTCCTCGAGTAGGTAAATGATAAAAACAGAATTTTTGATGTGGAATGCAACCTAACATAATTTTCAATTTAATTCTCTTTATTGTGGCATGAAAGTTTAGATCCAAAAGATTCAAGACAAAAGTTTAATATTGACATAAAAATAATAATACTTCAAGCATACTAACTAAGCAATCATGTCTTCTCAAAATAACATGGCTAAAGAAAGTTCATCCCTACAAAATCATATAGTTTGGTCATGCTCCATTTTCGTCATACAAGAATGCTCTCATCATGCAGAACCCCGATGACAAGGCAAGCAATTGTTTCATACTTTACTAATCTCAAACTTTTTTCAAGTTTCACGTAATACATGAGAGTGAGCCATGGATATAACACTATGGGTGGAATAGAATATAATGAAGGGGTTATGTGGGGAAGACAAAAAAGGAGAAAGTCTCACATCGACGCGGCTAATCAATGGGCTAGGGAGATGCCCATCAATTGATGTCAATGCAAGGAGTAGGGATTGCCATGCAACGGATGCACTAGAGCTATAAATGTATGAAAGCTCAACAAAAGAAACTAAGTGGGTGTGCATCCAACTTGCTTGCTCACGAAGACCTAGGGCACTTGAGGAGGCCCATTGCTGGAATATACAAGCCAAGTTCTATAATGAAAAATTCCCACTAGTATATGAAAATGACAAAACAAGAGAGTCTCTATCATAAAGATCATGGTGCAACTTTGAAGCACAAGTGTGGCAAAAAGGATAGTAGCATTGCCCCCTTTTTTGGGCCTTCTTTTTTTATTATTTGGCCTTTTTTTCTTTTTTTATGGGACAATGCTCTATTACTGATGATCATCGCACTTCTATTTATTTACAACTCAATGATTACAACTCGATACTAGAACAAGATATGACTCTATATGAATGCCTCTGGCGGTGTACCGGGATGTGCAATGACTCATGAGTGACATGTATGAAAGAATTATGAATGGTGGCTTTGCCACAAATACGATGTGAACTACATGATCATGCAAGGCAATATGACAATGATGATGCGTGTCATAATAAACGGAACGATGGAAAGTTGCATGGCAATATATCTCGGAATGGCTATGGAAATGCCATAATAGGTAGGTATGGTGTCTGTTTTGAGGAAGATATAAGGAGGTTTATGTGTGATGGAGCGTATCATATCACAGGGGTTGGATGCACCGGCGAAGTTTGCACCAACTCTCAAGGTGAGAAAGGGCAATGCACGGTACCGAAGAGGCTAGCAATGATGGGAAGGAGAGAGTGCGTATAATCCATTGACTCAACATTAGCCATAAGGAACTCACATACTTATTGAAAAAATCTACAAGTCATCAAAAACCAAGCATTACGCGCATGCTCCTAGGGGGATAGGTTGGTAGGAAAAGACCATCACTCGTCCCCAACCGCCACTCATAAGGAGGACAATCAAAGAAACACCTCATGCTTCAAATTTGTGACACAATGTTCACCATACGTGCATGCTACAGGACTTGCAAACTCTAACACAAGTACTTCTCAAATTCACAACTACTCAACTAGAATGGCTCTAATATTACCATCTTCATATCTCAAAACAATCATCAAGTATCAAACTTCTCATAGTATTCAATGCACTCTATATGAAAGTTTTTATTATACCCATCTTGGGTGCCTATCATATTAGGATTAATTTTATAGCCAAAGAAAATTACCATGCTGTTCTAAAGGACTCTCAAAATAATATAAGTGAAGCATGAGAGATCAATAATTTCTATAAAATAAAACCACCACTGTGCTTTAAAAGATATAAGTGAAGCGCTAGAGCAAAATTATCTAGCTCAAAAGATATAAGTGAAGCACAAAGAGTATTCTAATAAATTCCGATTCATGTGTGTCTCGCCAAAAGGTGTGTACAGCAAGGATGATTTGGGTAAACTAAAAAGCAAAGACTCAAATCATACAAGACGCTCTAAGAAAAACACATATCATGTGGCGAATAAAAATATAATCTCAAGTAAAGTTACCGACGGACGAAGACGAAAGAGGGGATGCCTTCCAGGGCATCCCCAAGCTTAGGCTTTTCGTTGTCCTTGAATTTAACCTTGGGGTGCTGTCGGTGTCAAAACTGGCGGATCTCGGGTAGGGGGTCCCGAACTGTGCGTCTAGGCCGGATGGTAACAGGAGGTAGGGGACACAATGTTTTACCCAGATTCGGGCCCTCTTGATGGAGGTAAAACCGTACGTCCTGCTTGATTAATATTGATGATAAGGGTAGTATAAGAGTAGATCTACAACAAGATCAGAGAGGCTAAACCCTAAAAGCTAGCCTATGGTATGATTGCATGTTGTAGTTGTTGTGTCCTACGGACTAAAACCCTCCGGTTTATATAGACACCGGAGAAGGTTAGGGTTACACAAGGTCGGTTACAAAGAAGGAGATACACATATCCGTATTGCCTAGCTTGCCTTCCACGCCAAGTAGAGTCCCATCCGGACACGAGACGAAGTCTTCAATCTTGTATCTTCATAGTCTAACAGTCTGGCCAATAGAGATAGTCCGGCTGTCTGGAGACCCCCTAATCCAAGACTCCCACAGTAGCCCCTGAACCAGGCTTTCAATGATGACGAGTCCGGTGTGCAGTATTGTCTTCGGCATTGCAAGGCGGGTTCCTCCTCCTCATACATCATGGAAGAATTTTTGAATATAAGGATAGTGTCCGGCCCTGCAAAATAAGTTCCACATACCACCATAGAGAGAATAATATTTCCACAAATCTTAATCTGCTGACACGTTTTGGCAACATGACATCATGCCATGGCCCGGTGCTTATTCGAACCGTTTTTCTTCAACCAGCTCCACACATAACGCGAGGCGGTTTCTTGACACGTCTTGTCAAAGCAGAGATCGTGTTCCCCTAATTACGGGATTCTCATTAATATGGTCGTGGGTAACCCAACTGTGTCTAGGACACCTAGATTATAGGCAAGTCCAAACAGCCACGGAGAGGGCGCTTGATATTCACCCTCTTTATAAAGGGGACAAGGTTTTTGCTTTTTCCCTCTCGTGCTCAACCGAACCCTTCCCCCGCCTCGAGTTCTAACACCCAAAGCCCAGGTCAGGTGCTCCGGATCTTCAATCATGTCTGGATCCAGCCTTCAAGGCCGATGGATGCCCTCCTCCATTACGGAAGAGGATATCAAGAAGTTGAGGGAGGCCAGATACCTGACCGCCGAGGTTTCGCATCGGCTACCTGCCCGAGGGCAGGTCGTCCCTACTCCTGAACCCAACGAAGACGTCGTGTTCATCTCCCACTTCCTCCGAGGTCTAGGCCTCGCTCTGGATCCCTTCGTCAGGGGTTTGATGTTCTATTACGGGCTAGATTTCCACGATCTAGCCCCGGACTCCTTTCTCCACATCTCGACATTTATTGTCATGTGTGAGGCCTTCCTCCGCATTACCCCTCACTTCGGCCTGTGGCTCAAGACCTTTGAAGTGAAGCCAAAGATGATCGAGGGGCAACATGCAGCGTGCGGAGGCGCGTCAATAAGCAAGATGGCAGGAGCTCTGTGGCTGAAAGGTTCCTTTCCAGAGGTGTCCGGATTATGGCAACAGGAGTGGTTTTACGTCATAGCTCCCAGAAGTGCCAAGTGGGTGGCTCCCCCCGCTTTCCGCTTGGGCCCCCCACCACAACTAGTGTCATGGATTAGCAGAGGGCTGAGCTGGGGTCCAGCCAAGGACGTGCCCATTCTGCAAAGCCGCATTCAAGATCTCTTTGAGGGAGATTTTAATTTGGTTATGGTAATGCAAGTCATGCTGGTTCATCGAGTCCAGCCTTGCAAACGCCGGCCCCTTCCCTTGTGGGAGTTCAACCCAGAAGGACCACGCACTATTCATAGTTTCCTTGGCCTGACGCACGAGGAGATGTACAAGTCATTCTTCGGACCTCAAACAGAGTGTCCGGACACTACCGAGGACGTGGGCCTGAGTAGCAACCGCACCGCCGAACAAGTAAGTAATCCTCAAGTCGAACACACCGTCCTTTATTTATTATGACGTCATTTCTGAGAAATCGCCCTTTGACCAGGACTGGCTAACCAAGGCGAAGATGATTCGGTGTTCGGCCCCCTTCCTGAGGGTTTGGAAAATCCGGTGCTGGAAAAGATGCTCGAGCGCGCACCTTGCCCGGAGCCCTCGAAGGAAGATGCGGGGGGGGAGGGGGTAATATGGGCGCAAGCGGGCCCCCATCGCTGCCAGTTCCAACCGAGGGAACGAACGCCTCCTCAAGGGAGGATAACTAAGGAGAAGATTCTGGCCTTCTCTCACTATGGGGGAGGAAGAGGACTGCCTCTGAGGATCCGGAAACCGAGGCCTCCAAACGGGAGAAGAAGTCTCCAACAGAGGGTCCTGCCTTGGGGGTGCTCTTGTCGCACAAAGTCCGCATGGGGACCAGCTCTCCAACGAGCCGTAAGTGATCAAAAATAAAAACTTTAATAGTGAGGTATACTACCTTTCTTCTGAGAAAAATAACCGAAGTATATACCTTGCAGTTCGGATCTTAGCCCTTCTCACCTGAGCTCGTCTTCGGGGGATCTTCTTGCGGAGATTATGGAGAGCAAAACGCCTCCCCCGGACTCCCCCGCTCAAGGTGCGGGCGACCTTGAAGTGTCGTCACGGAGGGCCTCTCCGGATCCGGTGAGGCCAGAAGATAATCCCATAGTCACCCGAAGTCCCCAGCGTCCGGCTCTTGAAGAGAGCAAACAAAAGAGTCTGGCACCGTCTGGTATGCAGTCGGACGTTCTGAGGGAGTTGTTGGAGTGAGCGGCCATCTCAGAAGAATACCGTACGTTGATGGGTACAGTGATGGAAAGAATTTCGTCCGCCGAAAGCGGATTACATGAAGCCTTTATGAGTCTACTGACGGGCTTTGAGGTACGTGAAATGATATATTTTTTGATAGTATCGCACATGTTAAGTGTGCCCTATGTAGATAGTAGCCCCTGAGACTCTGGTTGTCATCGAGAACGGCGGTGAAAAGAGGATCATAGTCCCAGGTAATAACCAGACTACCTTTATGTGCAGGCGATGGAAGCTCCGGTGGCTAGCCGGACTAATGAATTTGCCGAACTAAAGCGGCAATTGGATGCGGCGGATGCCGACATCGAGCTTGTTAACAAGCGGCTTGACGAGTCACAGGGTAAGTAATGTTTTCTGGTGAATGTCACATAATAAGAGCAGCATGATGCCAGTATCTTTAATATGTTGTGACTACAGACGGAGCTGCCGCCATGGAGACCCTTCGGGCGGAACTCGCCCAAGCCAAGGAACAAGCGAGGGTTAGTAATGCGGCTGCTTTGAAGGCGGCCGAGGAATTAAGAGCCGAGAAGGCTGCGCATTACGAAAGCAAAGAGAAGATGGCCAAGATGGCCGTGTAATTAAAAGGCACTGCCGACAGTGCCAGTTCCTTGAAGAAGAAAACCGAGTGAAGGCAGCGGACCTTGAAAAGGCCACGATGGCAACCAAAGACACTCGCTCTGCTATGAGGGCGAAGAAGGAGGAGCTGCGCGAAGCCAGGGATATTGCGGCTGGGAAGCCCTTTCTGCTGCAGAGGAAGTTCGGAGATCCGTGGTATGCCCCTCTAGACCGGCTGTGGAGTTCGGCAGACGCATATATGGACTTGGCTGCAAGCGCTGTCGATGCGGCCGAATACTTCCGAGATCAGACAGATCGTGAAGTGGAGAAGCTGTTTTGGTCGCAATTTAACGCTCCAGAGCGTCTCCTTCCCTTGACTGATCAGCTAGCCGAATGGGCCGAACTTAATAGGTTGTCCAGGCTTGCCATGAGGTCCGTCGTAGATCATTTGTGGCCGGAGAAGCCGAAGCCGAACAGCTATTTCAGCTTAGTGCAGCAGTTCCTTGGTGCGGTGCCGCGCATCAATGCGATGAAGAGGTTGGCGTGCATAGAAGGCTCGCGGATGGCCTTTGCCCGTGTCAAGGCTTACTGGGCAGAGATGGATGCTACCACTATTACGGCGCAAGGTTCGGCCATAGGCCGAGTAGCTGTCGAGCACTATTTTGAAGAGGTTCTTGAGGGTGCTCGTCTGATAGAGTCCCAGTGCTCGAAGAATATTATGTTTGAGTGACATGTATTCCCATTGTAAACACAGTGTTTTTAGTAAGGCTGTATTTATACTTTTGTCGGAAAGTAATGTGATGCCTCCTGAGCGGCCGTTTATGTATATATGTATATAACCTGAAAGATTGCAGTCGTCGGCTTCAACCCCCACGCATATAATGTGGGGGTGCTCCCAAAAAACGCATGTTCACACTTAACCCAACGTCTTGGTCCTATTAAGGAGGTGATAGCGCAGCGAACGAGGCAACCGGACTATGATGCTTTAACACTTTCACTTAGCCATAGGAGTTTGACGGTGGGGCTACTATATAGCCCCTGGTGTCTCCGCACTCTCCCGAACTCGGGGTGCGTATATGCCTGGCCGGGAAACGGCCCTTCGTTAAAGCGGAGGAATTCTAACATTCCGATAGGTCATCGAGTGGTTGACCAGTCTCGCGCTATATCATGACAGTCAGTTTTCGGCTTTCTCTACTGAGGTGCTTGTTCGGACGAACCAGGGCACAATCGCAGTAGTTCTCCTGGTGCTTCCTTAGCCGATAGAGCGGAACGTAAGGCACCAAAACACAGGAGCCGGGAAAACCCAACATTTGACCAAAGACATGATACGGAGCTGATGCATATAAGGCCAAACTCGCGACGCTGAACACTCCCTAAGGTATTCGGTCTTTATGGTATAAACTGGGCCCAAATAGTGCCCTTTGTAAGAAGCCCCTTGTGTCCGGGTACATGCGGTATTCTGATGTGGCCACATGCCAAGACGTCAGCATCCTTCTCAATTGTAGTAAGAATCCGAGGGATGTATATCAACAAGAGACAGTAAAAAAGGTTTACGCAGGGTCTTAATCTAAATAGAATCCTTGGGGCGGGTCCCTGCTGCACGTCTGTGCCTGTGTCTCCATTGTGCCATATCCTGGACGGGTGTAGCACGATGGTCATCTGTGAAAGAGAGGAACTTAAGTGAAAAGTTGTTGTGCAAAAAAGTAGTTTTTAAAGAAACCATGTATAATTAAAGAGGAGTAAAAATTGCCACTTGTCTGCGCGCGTTGAGCCCCTTGTATTTGTGATAGGGGTGTGGCCATCAATCTGGTATGAATTACATATGGCTGAGCCGGACTCGTCTAACCGTGTCTGTGGTCTTGACGACCTATCAAATGCTTAGGTAGTGAGGCCGTTTTTAGTGTGCGGCTACCAAGGCCGTCGCACTCTCTTCGGAGCGCAAATATTGCTCAATATTTCCATTCATCGTAATGATGCCACGTGGACCGGGCATCTTGAGCGTGAGGGAAGCGTAATGCGGTATTGCATTAAAGCGAGCAAAAGCTTCGCGTCCAAGTAGTGCTTGATAGCCACTTTGGAACGGAGCAATGTGGAAGGTTAAATGTTCGCTACGGAAGTTATCGGGGAAGCCGAATATAACCTTTAGTAGTAGGGAGCCCGTGTAGTGAGCCCCTGGGCCTGGCGTTACTCCTTTAACGGTAGTATTGCTACGGCAAATTTTTGTTGGGTCTATCCCCATTTCGCGGATTGTATCCTGGTATATCAGATTTAGACTGCTGCCACCGTCCATCAGGATTCGTGTGAAGTGGTATCCGTCAATTACTGGGTCTAGTACCAGGGCAGCCCATCCTGCACACCGGATACTTGTTGAGTAATCACGATGGTCGAAATTGATCGATTGAGACGACCAGTGGCAGGAATTTGCGGTGATAGGCCCTTGGGCATATTTTTCTGGGAGTGCCGCTTTGTTTCTCCCCTTAATCACGTATAACACGTTGACTGTTTTGACTTCTGGTGGAAACTTCTTTTGTTCCCCAGTGTCTTGCTTGAGAGGCTCATCCTCGTCTTCGCTTGGTGTATCCTCCCCCTTGTGTACGGCGTTGAGCTTGCCGGACTGCTTGAAGACCCAACATTTTCTGTGGGTATGATTAGCGAGTTTACCAGGGGTGCTATGGATCTGACATACTTGGTCCAGAATTTCGTTTAGGCTGGACAGTTCGTCTCTGGCACCTTTAGAGGGCGGCTTTTGCTGACTTGGCCGAGAGCTTTTGAATCTGGCGTTTACTGTCGTGCTCTTCGTGCTGTCTTCTTTATTCTGGCGTTTGTTATTGTTGTTGCGCCGTGATTTCCCATTTCCATCTCTAGTTTCGGATGTACTGGGGTCGCTGGTGCTGCATCTGGCTAGCCAGCTATCCTCACCCGCGCAAAAGCGGGTCATGAGGCTTGTTAATGCTGCCATTGTTCTCGGCTTTTCTTGGCCGAGGTGTCTGGCGAGCCATTCGTCACGGATGCTATGCTTAAAAGCTGCCAAGCCTTCGGCGTCTGGACAGTCGACTATTTGGTTCTTTTTAGTAAGAAACCTGTTCCAAATCTTTTGGGCTGACTCTCCGGGCTGTTGAGTTATATGACTCAAATCGTCCGCGTCCGGAGGTCGGACATAAGTCCCTTGAAAATTTGCCCGAAAAGCGTCTTCGAGCTCTTCCCAGCTTCCAATGGAGTTTTCGGGGAGGCTTTAAGCCAATGCCGAGCTGGCCCTTTCAGTTTCAGGGGTAAGTATTTAATGGCGTGGAGATCGTCTCCTCGAGCCATATGGATGTGGAGGATATAGTCCTCAATCCAGACCCCAGGGTCCGTTGTTCCGTCGTATGCCTCTATGTTTATGGGTTTGAATCCCTCTGGAAATTCATGGTCCAGCACCTCATCGGTGAAATATAGGGGGTGTGTGGCGCCCCTGTATCTAGGCGTGCCATGGTGTTCGGATGTTTGGTGTGTTGCATCGTGTGCTGGAGCGCGCTTGCGCGGTCCATAGATGGATCTAATTGCTCCGTCCTTTTGATGCGAGCCCTCGTGTGGGTCGCGTATTGGCTTCTGTGCGGCGTTGCTTTCCGCTCCATGTTGGTCGTGAGGTCGTCTATCCGGCCGGGTGGCTGTTTTAATTTTTGGTTGCGGGGGATCTAAGGCCTCCTCATCTAATTCAGGTAGCAACTTCCACTTCGGGTAGCTCTTGGTGGGGCGATTTGTTGGGGAACGTAGTAATTTCAAAAAAATTCCTACGCACACGCAAGATCATGGTGATGCATAGCAACGAGAGGGGAGAGTGTGATCTACGTACCCTTGTAGACCGACAGCGGAAGCGTTATGACAACGCGGTTGATGTAGTCGTACGTCTTCACGGCCCGACCGATCAAGCACCGAAACTACGGCACCTCCGAGTTTTAGCACATGTTCAGCTCGATGATGATCCCTGGACTCCGATCCAGCGAAGTGTCGGGGAAGAGTTCCGTTAGCACGACGGCGTGGTGACGATCTTGATGTTCTACCGTCGCAGGGCTTCGCCTAAGCACCACTACAATATTATCGAGGATTATGGTGGAAGGGGGCACCGCACACGGCTAAGAAAACGATCACGTGGATCAACTTGTATGTCTAGGGGTGCCCCCTGCCCCCGTCTATAAAGGAGCAAGGGGAGGAGGCCGGCCGGCCCTATGGCGCGCCAAGGAGGAGGAGTCCTCCTCCTAGTAGGAGTAGGACTCCCCTCTTTCCTACTCCTACTAGGAGGGGGAAAGGAAGGGGGGAGGGAGAAGGAAAGGGGGGCGCCGCCCCCCCCCCCTCTCCTAGTCCAATTTGGACCAGGGGGAGGAGGCGCGCGGCCCACCCTGGCTGCTCCTCTCTCTCTCCACTAAGGCCCATACGGCCCATTACTTCTCTCGGGGGGGTTCCGGTAACCCTCCGGCACTCCGGTTTTCTCCGAAATCACCCGGAACACTTCCGGTGCCTGAATATAGCCGGCCAATATATCAATCTTTATGTCTCGACCATTTCGAGACTCCTCGTCATGTCCGTGATCACATCCGGGACTCTGAACTAAGTTCGGTACATCAAAACTCATAAACTCATAATATAACTGTCATCGAAACCGTAAGCGTGCGGACCCTATGGGTTCGAGAACAATGTAGACATGACCGAGACATGTCTCCGGTCAATAACCAATAGCGGAACCTGTATGCTCATGTTGGCTCCCACATATTCTACGAAGATCTTTATCGGTCAGACCGCATAACAACATACGTTGTTCCCTTTGTCATCGGTATGCTACTTGCCCGTGATTCGATCGTCGGTATCTCAATACCTAGTTCAATCTCGTTACCGGCAAGTCTCTTTACTCGTTTCGTAATACATCATCTCGCAACTAACTCATTAGTTGCAATGCTTGCAAGGCTTATGTGATGTGCATTACCGAGAGGGCCCAGAGATACCTCGCCGACAATCGGAGTGACAAATCCTAATCTCGAAATATGCCAACCCAACATTTACCTTTGGAGACACCTGTAGAGCTCCTTTATAATCACCCAGTTACGTTGTGACGTTTGGTAGCACACAAAGTGTTCCTCCGGCAAATGGGAGTTGCATAATCTCATAGTCATAGGAACATGTATAAGTCATGAAGAAAGCAATAGCAACATACTAAACGATCGGGTGCTAAGCTAATGGAATGGGTCATGTCAATCACATCATTCTCCTAATAATGTGATCCCGTTAATCAAATGACAACACATGTCTATGGTTAGGAAACATAACCATCTTTGATTAACAAGCCAGTCAAGTAGAGGCATACTAGTGACGTTTTAGTTTGTCTATGTATTCACACAAGTATTATGTTTCCGGATAATACAATTCTAGCATGAATAATAAACATTTATCATGATATAAGGAAATAAAATAATAACATTATTATTGCCTCTAGGGCATATTTCCTTCAGTATCCCACTTGCACTAGAGTCAATAATCTAGATTACACAGTAATGATTCTAACACCCATGGAGCTTTGATGCTGATCATGTTTTGCTCGTGGAAGAGGCTTAGTCAACGGGTTTGCAACATTCAGATCCGTATGTATCTTGCAAATCTCTATGTCTCCCACCTGGACTAGATCCCGGATGGAATTGAAGCGTCTCTTGATGTGCTTGGTTCTCTTGTGAAATCTGGATTCCTTTGCCCAGGAAATTGCACCAGTATTGTCACAAAAGATTTTCATTGGACCCGATGCACTAGGTATGACACCTAGATTGGATATGAACTCCTTCATCCAGACTCCTTCGTTTGCTGCTTCCGAAGCAGCTATGTACTCCGCTTCACATGTAGATCCCGCCACAACGCTTTGTTTAGAACTGCACCAATTGACAGCTCCACCGTTTAACGTAAACACGTATCCAGTTTGCAATTTAGAATCGTCCGGATCAGTGTCAAAGCTTGCATCAATGTAACCATTTATGATGAGCTCTTTGTCACCTCCATATATGAGAAACATATCCTTAGTCCTTTTCAGGTATTTCAGGATGTTCTTGACCGCTGTCCAGTGATCCACTCCTGGATTACTTTGGTACCTCCCTGCTAGACTTATAGCAAGACACACATCAGGTCTGGTACACAACATTGCATACATGATAGATCCTATGGCTAAAGCATAGGGAACATCTTTCATTTTCTCTCTATCTTCTGCATTGGTCGGGCATTGAGTCTTACTCAATTTCACACCTTGTAACACAGGCAAGAATCCTTTCTTTGCTTGATCCATTTTGAACTTCTTCAAAATTTTGTCAAGGTATGTGCTTTGTGAAAGTCCAATTAAGCGTCTTGATCTATCTCTATAGATCTTAATGCCCAATTTGTAAGCAGCTTCACCGAGGTCTTTCATTGAAAAACTCTTATTCAAGTATCCCTTTTTGCTATCCAGAAATTCTATATCATTTCCGATTAGTAATATGTCATCTACATATAATATCAGAAATGCTACAGAGCTCCCACTCACTTTCTTGTAAATACAGGCTTCTCCAAAAGTCTGTACAAAACCAAATGCCTTGATCACACTATCAAAGTGTTTATTCCAACTCCGAGAAGCTTGCACCAGTCCATAAATGGATCGCTGGAGCTTGCACACTTTGTTAGCTCCCTTTGGATCGACAAAACCTTCCGGTTGCATCATATACAACTCTTCTTCCAGAAATCCATTCAAGAATGCAGTTTTGACATCCATCTGCCAAATTTCATAATTATAAAATGCGGCAATTGCTAACATGATTCAGACAGACTTAAGCATCGCTACGGGTGAGAAGGCCTCATCGTAGTCAATCCCTTGAACTTGTCGAAAACCTTTTGCGACAAGTCGAGCTTTGTAGATAGTAACATTACCGTCAGCGTCAGTCTTCTTCTTGAAGATCCATTTATTCTCAATTGCTTGCCGATCTTTGGGCAAGTCAACCAAAGTCCATACTTTGTTCTCATACATGGATCCCATCTCAGATTTCATGGCTTCAAGCCATTTTGCGGAATCTGGGCTCACCATCGCTACTCCATAGTTCGTAGGTTCATCCTGATCTAGTAGCATGATTTCCAGAACAGGATTACCGTACCAATCTGGTGCGGATCTTAATCTGGTTGATCTACGAGGTTCAGTAGTATCTTGTTCTGAAGTTTCATGATCATCATCATTAGCTTCCTCACTAATTGGTGTAGGTGTCACAGAAACTGGTTTCTGTGATGTGCTACTTTCCAATAAGGGAGCAGGTACAGTTACCTCATCAAGTTCTACTTTCCTCCCACTCACTTCTTTCGAGAGAAACTCCTTCTCTAGAAAATTTCTGAATTTAGCAACAAAAGTCTTGCCTTCGGATCTGTGATAGAAGGTGTATCCAATAGTTTCCTTTGGATATCCTATGAAGACACATTTCTCCGATTTGGGTTCGAGCTTATCAGGTTGAAGCTTTTTCACATAAGCATCGCAGCCCCAAACTTTCAGAAACGACAACTTTGGTTTCTTGACAAACCACAGTTCATAAGGCGTCGTCTCAACGGATTTTGATGGTGCCCTATTTAACGTGAATGCGGCCGTCTCTAGAGCATAACCCCAAAACGATAGCGGTAAATCAGTAAGAGACATCATAGATCGCACCATATCAAGTAAAGTATGATTACGACGTTCGGACACACCATTACGATGTGGTGTTCCGGGTGGCGTGAGTTGCGAAACTATTCCGCATTGTTTCAAATGTACACCAAACTCGTAACTCAAATATTCTCCTCCACGATTAGATCGTAGGAATTTTATTTTATTGTTATGATGATTTTCAACTTCACTCTGAAATTCTTTGTACTTTTCAAATGTTTCAGACTTATGTTTCATTAAGTAGATATACCCATATCTGCTTAAGTCATCTGTGAAGGTGAGAAAATAACGATATCCGCCACGAGCCTCAACATTCATCGGACCACATACATCTGTATGTATGATTTCCAACAAATCTGTTGCTCTCTCCATAGTACCGGAGAACGGTGTTTTTGTCATCTTACCCATAAGGCACGGTTCGCAAGTACCAAGCGATTCATAATCAAATGGTTACAAAAGTCCATCAGTATGGAGTTTCTTCATGCGCTTTACACTGATATGACCCAAACGGCAGTGCCACAAATAAGTTGCACTATCATTATCAACTCTGCATCTTTTGGCTTCAACATTATGAATATGTGTGTCACTACTATCGAGATTTAATAAGAATAGACCACTCTTTAAGGGTGCATGACCATAAAAGATATTACTCATATAAATAGAACAACCATTATTCTCTGATTTAAATGAATAACCGTCTCGCATCAAACAAGATCCAGATATAATGTTCATGCTCAACGCTGGCACCAAATAACAATTATTTAGGTCTAATACTAATCCCGAAGGTATATATAGAGGTAGTGTGCCGACCGCGATCACATCGACTTTGGAATCATTTCCCATGCGCATCGTCACCTCGACCTTAGCCAATCTTTGCTTAATCCGTAGTCCCTGTTTCGAGTTGCACATGTTAGCAACAGAACCAGTATCAAATACCCAGGTGCTACTGCGAGCATTAGTAAGGTACACATCAATAACATGTATATCACATATACCTTTGTTCACCTTGCCATCCTTCTTATCCGCCAAATACTTGGGGCAGTTCCGCTTCCAGTGACCAGTCTGCTTGCAGTAGAAGCACTCAGTTTCAGGCTTAGGTCCAGGTTTGGGTTTCTTCTCTTGAGCAGCAACTTGCTTGTTGTTCTTTTTGAAGTTCCCCTTCTTCTTCCCTTTGCCCTTTTTCTTGAAACTAGTGGTCTTGTTGACCATCAACACTTGATGCTCCTTCTTGATTTCTACCTCCGCAGCTTTCAGCATTGCGAAGAGCTCAGGAATAGTCTTATTCATCCCTTGCATATTATAGTTCATCACGAAGCTCTTGTAGCTAGGTGGCAGTGATTGGAGAATTCTGTCAATGACGCAATCATCTGGAAGATTAACTCCCAATTGAATCAAGTGATTATTATACCCAGACATTTTGAGTATATGCTCACTGACAGAACTGTTCTCCTCCATCTTGCAGCTATAGAACTTATTGGAGACTTCATATCTCTCAATCCGGGCATTTGCTTGAAATATTAACTTCAACCCCTGGAACATCTCATATGCTCCATGATGTTCAAAACGTCGTTGAAGTCCCGATTCTAAGCCGTAAAGCATGGCACACTGAACTATCGAGTAGGCATCAGCTTTGCTCTGCTAGACGTTCATAACATCTGGTGTTGCTCCAGCAGCAGGCCTGGCACCCAGCGGTGCTTCCAGGATGTAATTCTTCTGTGCAGCAATGAGGATAATCCTCAAGTTACGGACCCAGTCCGTGTAATTGCTACTATCATCTTTCAACTTTGCTTTCTCAAGGAACGCATTAAAATTCAACGGAACAACAGCACGGGCCATCTATCTACAACCAAACATAAACAAGCAAGATACTATCATGTACTAAGTTCATGATAAATTTAGGTTCAATTAATCATATTACTAAAGAACTCCCACTTAGATAGACATCCCTCTAATCCTCTAAGTGATTACATGATCCAAATCAACTAAACCATGTCCGATCATCACGTGAGATGGAGTAGTTTCATTGGTGAACATCATTATGTTGATCATATATACTATATGATTCACGCTTGACCTTTCGGTCTCCGTGTTCCGAGGCCATATCTGTATATGCTTGGCTCGTCAAGTATAACCTGAGTATTCCGCGTGTGCAACTGTTTTGCACCCATTGTATTTGAACGTAGAGCCTATCACACCCGATCATCACGTAGTGTCTCAGCACGAAGAACTTTCGCAACGGTGCATACTTAGGGAGAAAACTTCTTGATAATTAGTGAGAGATCATCTTAAAATGCTACCGTCAATCAAAGCAAGATAAGATGCATAAAAGATAAACATAACATGCAATCAATATAAGTGATATGATATGGCCATCATCATCTTGTGCTTGTGATCTCCATCTTCGAAGCACCATCATGATCACCATCGTCACCAGCGTGACACGTTGATCACCATCATAGCATCGTTGTTGTCTCGCCAATCTTATGCTTCCACGACTATCGCTACCGCTTAGTGATAAAGTAAAGCATTACAGCGCAGTTGCATGCATACAATAAAGCGACAACCATATGGCTCCTGCCGGTTGCCGATAACTCGGTTACAAAACATGATCATCTCATACAATAAAATTTAGCATCATGTCTTGACCATATAACATCACAACATGCCCCGGAAAAACAAGTTAGATGTTTTCTACTTTGTTGTTGCAAGTTTTACGTGGCTGCTACGGGCTTAAGTAAGAACCAATCTTACCTACGCATCAAAACCACAACGATAGTTTGTCAAGTTGGTGATGTTTTAACCTTCGCAAGGACCGGGCGTAGCCACACTCGGTTCAACTAAAGTTGGAGAAACTGACACCCGCTAGCCACCTTTGTGCAAAGCACGTCGGGAGAACCGGTCTCGTGTAAGCGTACGCGTAATGTTGGTCCGGGCTGCTTCATCCAACAATACCGCCGAACCAAAGTATGACATGCTGGTAAGCAGTATGACTTATATCGCCCACAACTCACTTGTGTTCTACTCGTGCATATAACATCAACACAAAAAAACCTAGGCTCGGATGCCACTGTTGGGGAACGTAGTAATTTCAAAAAAATTCTACGCACACGCAAGATCATGGTGATGCACAGCAATGAGAGGGGAGAGTGTGATCTATGTACCCTTGTAGACCGACAGCGGAAGCGTTATGACAACGCGGTTGATGTAGTTGTACGTCTTCACGGCCCGACCGATCAAGCACCGAAACTACGGCACCTCCGAGTTTTAGCACACGTTCAGCTCGATGACGATCCCCGGACTCCGATCCAGCAAAGTGTCGGGGAAGAGTTCCGTCAGCACGACGGCGTGGTGATGATCTTGATGTTCTACCGTCGCAGGGATTCACCTAAGAACCACTACAATATTATCGAAGATTATGGTGGAAGGGGTGCCCCCTGCCCCCGTATATAAAGGAGCAAGGGGAGGAGGCCGGCCGGCCCTATGGCGCGCCAAGGAGGAGGAGTCCTCCTCCTAGTAGGAGTAGGACTCCCCTCTTTCCCACTCCTACTAGGAGGGGGAAAGGAAGGGGGAGGGAGAAGGAAAGGGGGGCACCGCCCCCCCTCTCCTAGTCCAATTCGTACCAGGGGGGAGGAGGCGCACGACCCACCTTGGCTGCTCCTCTCTCTCTCTCCACTAAGGCCCATACGGCCCATTGCTTCTCCCGGGGGGGTTCCGGTAACCCTCCGGCACTCCGGTTTTCTCCGAAATCACCCGGAACACTTCCGGTGTCCGAATATAGCCGTCCAATATATCAATCTTTATGTCTCGACCATTTCGAGACTCCTCGTCAGGTCCGTGATCACATCCGAGACTCCGAACTAACTTCGGTACATCAAAACTCATAAACTCATAATATAACTGGCATTGAAACCTTAAGCGTGTGGACCCTACTGGTTCGAGAACAATGTAGACATGACCGAGACATGTCTCCGGTCAATAACCAATAGCGGAACCTGTATGCTCATATTGGCTCCCACATATTCTACGAAGATCTTTATCGGTCAGACCGCATAACAACATACGTTGTTCCCTTTGTCATCGGTATGTTACTTGCCCGAGATTCGATCGTCGGTATCTCAATACCTAGTTCAATCTCGTTACCGGCAAGTCTCTTTACTCGTTTCGCAATACATCATCTCGCAACTAACTCATTAGTTGCAATGCTTGCAAGGCTTATGTGATGTGCATTACCGAGAGGGCCCAGAGATACCTCTCCGACAATCGGAGTGACAAATCCTAATCTCGAAATACGCCAACCCAACATTTACCTTTGGAGACACCTGTAGAGCTCCTTTATAATCACCCAGTTACGTTGTGACGTTTGGTAGAACACAAAGTGTTCCTCCAGCAAATGGGAGTTGCATAATCTCATAGTCATAGGAACATGTATAAGTCATGAAGAAAGCAATAGCAACATACTAAACGATCGGGTGCTAAGCTAATGGAATGGGTCATGTCAATCACATCATTCTCCTAATAATGTGATCCCATTAATCAAATGACAACACATGTCTATGGTTAGGAAACATAACCATCTTTGATTAACAAGCTAGTCAAGTAGAGGCATACTAGTGACGTTTTAGTTTGTCTATGTATTCACACAAGTATTATGTTTCCGGATAATACAATTCTAGCATGAATAATAAACATTTATCATGATATAAGGAAATAAAATAATAACATTATTATTGCCTCTAGGGCATATTTCCTTCACGATTACCGCCATACTTCGCTGCTGTGTTGAGTACTTTACTCCATCTGATTTGGAGTGTGTCTTGCGCAGCCTTGAGCCTTTGCTTCTGCTTTTTTAGACTCCTCGCGGTGGCAACAAGCCTTTGATGGGTATTTTGTTGCTCCGGGTGTCTGTCCGGTGTTATGTCCTCTGGACTATTATCTTTGACTGAATCAGTTTGTTCGGTTTGATTCTCCATGTAGCCGTGGTCCGGCAGTGGTTCACCCTGCTCTAACGCTGGGTCTGTATGATCGTTTTTTCTGTCGAGGCGGGATTTGGGGCGGCGCTTACGCCGCCGCTTTGACTGCTTCTCGAGGGGACAACCCTTCGGTGCGTCCTTCCGTTCCTCGTTGTCATTTTCCTTTGGTGTGTCCACCATGTATACGTCGTGTGGTGAAGTGGCTGTCCAGTGCCCTGTGGGCAGTGGTTCCTCTTCGTCTCCTGCATCGTCGTCCATACCGTCGATGTCTTCGGAGTCGAAGTCGAGCATGTCGGTTAAGTCATCGATAGTGGCTATTAGGTGGGTGGTGGGTGGGTGGTGAATTTCTTCGTCATCCGCATCCCAGTCCTGTCGGACATAGTTCGGCCAGGATCCTTCTGACAAGGAGAGAGACCTTAATGAGTTCAGTATGTCACCAAAGGGCGACTGCTGAAAAATATCCGCGGAGGTAAACTCCATGACCGGCACCCAATCGGATTCGATAGGCGGTTCGGAGTTTGTGGCCGGAGAATGATCTGGCAGTTTAACAGCACGGCTCTCGTGCAAGGTAAGGTTGATGTTTGGCTCAATCGCCGCTGAGGGTAAGGCCTCCGTGGCGGGGTCTATCCACCCGTCCGTGGACGGCGCAACTGGCTCCGAATTGAGGGTCGGAGCGGCTGTCTGTGCGATCTCCTAAACACTGTCCGATGGTAGAGCTAAATCGTACTCATCAGGACCGTGTGACGCACAAGGCAGAGGCTCAGATCCGTCGAAGATAAAGTCTCCACGGATATCGGCCGTGTAGTTTAAGCTTCCAGACCTGACCTGGTGGCCAGGGGCGTAACTTTCAATCTGCTACAGATGGCCAAGCGAATTGGCCCGCAGTGCAAAGCCGCCGAATACAAAGATCTGTCCGGGGAGAAAGGTCTCACCCTGGATTGCATCGCTATCGATGATAGTAGGAGCCATCAAGCCTAACGGCGACGACACAGAGGAACTCTCAATGAAAGCACCAATGTCGGTGTCAAAACCGGTGGATCTCGGGTAGGGGGTCCCGAACTGTGCGTCTAGGCCGGATGGTAACAGGAGACAGGGGACACAATGTTTTACCCAGGTTCGGGCCCTCTTGATGGAGGTAAAACCCTACGTCCTGCTTGATTAATATTGATGATATGGGTAGTACAAGAGTAGATCTACCACGAGATCAGAGAGGCTAAACCCTAAAAGCTAGCCTATGGTATGATTGTATGTTGTAGTTGTTGTGTCCTACGGACTAAAACCCTCCGGTTTATATAGACACCGGAGAAGGTTAGGGTTACACAAGGTCGGTTACAAAGAAGGAGATACACATATCTGTATTGCCTAGCTTGCCTTCCACGCCAAGTAGAGTCCCATCCGGACACGAGACGAAGTCTTCAATCTTGTATCTTCATAGTCTAACAGTCCGGCCAATAGAGATAGTCCGGCTGTCCGGAGACCCCCTAATCCAAGACTCCCACAGGTGCCTTGTTCATCCCCAAGCTTAGGCTCTTGCCACGCCTTATTCCAAAATCCATCAAATCTTTACCCAAAAACTTGAAAACTTCACAACACAAAACTCAACAGAAAATCTCATGAGCTCCGTTAGTATAAGAAAACAAACCACCACTTTAAGGTACTGTAATGAACTCATTCTTTATTTATATTGGTGTTAAACCTACTGTATTCCAACTTCTCTATGGTTCAGACCCCCCGATACTAGCCATAGATTCATCAAAATAAGCAAACAACACACAAAAACAGAATCTGTCAAAAACAGAACAGTCTGTAGAAATCTATAGGTTTCGAATACTTCTGTAACACCAAAACTCCTGAGAAATTAGGACATCCTAAATAATTTGTATATTAATCTACTGCAGTTGGAATCAGTATTTTATCGCTCTCTGGTTAAAAATGAAAATTATTCTCATGAGCGCATACTTTCTGTTTTTTTCAGCAAGTTCAAATAACAATCATCCAAGAAGACCCTAAAGGCTTTACTTGGCACAAACACTAATCAAAACATAAAAAAACTTAATCAAAGCAGTAGATAGATGATTTATTTATTACTAAATAGGAACAAAAAACAAGAAACAAAAATAAAATTGGGTTGCCTCCCAACAATCGCTATCGCTTAACGCCCCTAGCTAGGCATAAAAACAAGAATAGATCTAGGTATTATCATATTTGGTATGCAATCCATAAGTGGCTCTCATAATAGATTCATAAGGTAATTTAATTTTATTCCTAGGAAAGTGTTCCAAGCCCTTCCTTAATGGAAATTGGAATCTAATATTTCCTTCTTTCATATCAATAATTGCACCAATCGTTCTAAGGAAAGGTCTACCAAGAATAATAGGACAAGTAGGATTGCAATCTATATCAAGAAAAATGAAATCTACGGGCAAATAATTCCTATTTGCAACAATAAGAACATCATTAATTCTTCCTATAGGTTTCTTAATGGTGGAATCCTCAAGATGTAAATTTAAAGAACAATCATCAAATTCACGGAAACCTAACACATCACACAAAGTTTTTGGAATTGTGGAAACACTAGCACCCAAATCACATAAAGCATAGCATTGATGATCTTTAATTTTAATTTTAATAGTAGATTCCCACTCATCATAAAGTTTTCCAGGGATGGAAACTTCTAATTCAAGCTTTTCTACATAAAATTGCATTAAAGCATCAACGATATGTTTAGTAAAAGTTTTGTTTTGATCATAAGCATGAGGAGAATTTAACACGGATTGCAACAAGGAAATACAATCTATCAAAGTGCAATTATCATAATTAAATTCCTTGAAATCCAAAATAGTGGGTTCATTGCTATGTAAAGTTTTGACCTCTTCAATCCCACTTTTACCAATTTTTTCATCAAGATCTAAAAACTCCGAATCATTGGGACACCTTTTAACTAAAGTTCACTCATATCCAATCCCATCTTTAACAGGATTCATATTGGCAAACAAAGACTTAATAGGGGATACATCAATCACTTTTAGATCTTCATCATTATTATCGTGGAAACTAGAAGAACACGCTTTTACAAAGCAATCCTTTTTAGCACGTATCCTAGCGGTTCTTTCTTTGCACTCATCAATGGAAATTCTCATGGCTTTGAGAGACTCATTGATATCATGCTTAGGTGGAATAGATCTAAGTTTCAAAGAATCAACATCAAGGGAAATTATATCCACGTTCCTAGACAACTCATCAATCTTAGGCAATTTTTCTTCAAGCAAAGCATTGAAATTCTTTTGAGAAATCATAAATTCTTTAACACTAGTCTCAAAATCAGAGGGAATCTTATTAAAATTCCCATAATAGGTGTTGTAGGAATTACCATAATTGTTAGAGGAATTACTAGGGAACGGCCTAGAATTAAAGTTTCCTCCATACGCGTTATTACCAAAATTACTCCTACCAACAAAATTCACATCCATAGATTCATTATTATTTTCAATCAAAGTAGACAAAGGCATATCATTAGGATCAGAAGAAGCACTCTTATTAGAAAACAACTTCATAAGTTCATCCATCTTTCCACTCAAAACATTAATCTCTTCTATCGCATGAACCTTTTTACTAGTAGATCTATCGGTGTGCCTTTGAGAATAATTAACCATAATATTATCTAGGAGTTTAGTAGCTTCTCCTAAAGTTATTTCCATAAAAGTGCCTCACGCGGTCGAATCCAAAATATTTCTAGAAGCAAAATTCAACCCAGCATAAATTTTTTGTATAATCATCCATAAATTCAAACCATGTGTAGGGCAATTACGTATCATTAATTCATAATTTCCCAAGCTTGTGCAACATGCTCATGATCAAGTTGCTTAAAATTCAGAATATCGTTTCTAAGAGAGATGATCTTAGCGGGAGGAAAATACTTAGAGATAAAAGCATCTTTGCACTTATTCCATGAATCAATACTATTTTTAGGCAAAGAGAAGAACCAAGTGTCGTGGTTCTAAGACTGACAGTGGAATGGGGTGTAGGTATGAGGAGGCAAGATCCCAGGTATGGCGAAGTTGTACAGACAAGATTTATGAGTTCAGGCCCTTCATGGTGCAAGTAATAGCCCTATGTCTCGCTGCCCGGAGGCGGTCGACTGGATTATATGTGTGTGGAGTTACAGGGGGTGCGAACCCTTGTCCCTGAGGAGGGGGTGGCTTATATAGAGTTCGCCAGGCCCCTGCCTCCCTCAGTTACACAGGGTTTAAGGTACATAAAGATGGGGCATTTCTGGTAATGCTAGTTATAAAGTGACATAAATGACCATTAAGTCTACAGAGTAAACGTCCGACCATTGCTGTTCAGAGTGGCTTTCGATCTTTTGTCTGTCGAGTGGTTGTTGCTATGTCGAGTGACATTGAGCCTTCCGAGTAGAATGCTTCTGTCGAGTGGATGATGGTATCCCTTGAATGCTTCTGACTTTAGGGTGATGTCCTAGGGGAGGGTGTCTACGTCAGGCCTATGACCCTACCCTGGGTACATAGCTTCATCATTAGCCCCCGAATGGTTCAGGGTTCGAGTAAAGAAGGAGTTGAAAATACTTCCGACTCAATTTTTGCGCTTTGGAAGCATCTTGTTAGGATCAATGAACAACATGATGGCTTCAACTTCTTTTTCAGCCGCCTTGATCCATTCTTAGTTTGTTGAATGAACTTTTGCTGATAAGTCTCGAGTGTTGATATGAAACAAATTTGTAGTCTGACAGGTTGCTCTGCAGTTCCCGGATCTTGCGGGATTCGAAATTTTGGGAAGCGTGCGGGACGGAGGAGGCTGTAGTAATCGGGATGGATTAGGCAGGGGCGCCTCTTTCGCCGTGCCACTTTTTTCGCCACGTATCGAGCGAGCGACAGTCGCGGGATTTGACATGATTGCTCAGGCCCAGTTGTCAGTCACTCAAAAATGACTCCATATAAGACGTCGGGCTGGGAGAATTTGCACAGTTGATGTCTACTACACAACCTTCTTGTAGACGTTCTTGGGCCTCCAAGTGCAGAGGTTTGTAGGACGGTAGCAAATTTCCCTCAAGTGGATGACCTAAGGTTTATCAATCCATAGGAGGCATAGGATGAAGATGGTCTCTCTCAAGCAACCATGCAACCAAATAACAAAGAGTCTCTTGTGTCCCCAACACACCCAATACAAGGATAAATTGTATAGGTGCACTAGTTCGGCGAAGAGATGGTGATACAAGTGGTATATGGATGGTAGATAATGGTTTTTGTAATCTGAAAATATAAAAACAGCAAGGTAACTAATAATAAAAGTGAGCACAAACGGTATTGCAATGCGTTGAAACAAGGCCTAGGGTTCATACTTTCACTAGTGCAAGTCATCTCAACAATAATAACATAATTAGATAACATAACTATCCCTCAACATGCAACAAAGAGTCACTCCAAAGCCACTAATAGCGGAGAACAAACGAACAGATTATGGTAGGGTACGAAACCACCTCAAAGTTATTCTTTCCAATCAATCTGTTGGGCTATTCATATAAGTGCCACAAACAACCCTAGAGTTCGTACTAGAATAACACCTCCAGACACAAATCAACCAAAACCCTAATGTCACCTAGATACTCCAATGTCACCACAAGTATCTGTGGGTATGATTATACGATATGCATCACACAATCTCAGATTCATCTACTCAAACGAACACAAAGTACTTCAAAGAGTGCCCCAAAGTTTCTACTGGAGAGTCAAGACGAAAACGTGTGCCAACTCCTATGCATAGGTTCATGGGCGGAACCCGCGAGTTGATCACCAAAACATACATCAAGTGAATCAATAGAATAACCCATTGTCACCATGGTTATCCCACGACAAGACATACATCAAGTGTTCTCAAATCCTAAAAGACTCAATCCGATAAGATAACTTCAAAGAGAAAACTCAATCCATTACAAGAGAGTAGAGGGGGAGAAACATCATAAGATCCAACTATAATACCAAAGCTCAAGATACATCAAGATCGTACCACCTCAAGAACACGAGAGAGAGAGAGAGATCAAACACATAGCTACTGGTACATACCCTCAGCCCCGAGGGAGAACTACTCCCTCCTCGTCATGGAGAGCGCCGGGATGATGAAGATGGCCACCGAAGAAGGATTCCCCCTCCGGCAGGATGCCGGAACGGGTCTAGATTGGTTTTCGATGGCTACAGAGGCTTCTGGTGGCGGAACTCCTGATCTATTGTGCTCCCCGAAGTTTTAGGGTATATGGGTATATATGGGAGGAAGAAGTACGTCGGTGGACCTCCGGGCTGTCCACGGGGCAGGGGGGCGCGCCCAGGGGGATGGGCGCGCCCCCACCCTCGTGGGCAGCCCGGGACTCTCCTGGTACAACTCCGATACTCCTTGGGCTTCTTCTGGTCCAAAAATAAGTTCCGTGAAGTTTCAGGTCAATTGGACTCCATTTGATTTTCCTTTTCTGCGATACTCTAAAACAAGGAAAAAAACAGAAACGGGCACTGGGCTCTAGGTTAATAGGTTAGTCCCAAAAATCATATAAAATAGCATATAAAACATCCAAGGTTGATAATATAATAGCATGGAACAGTAAAATATTATTGATATGTTGGAGACATATTAGCATCCCCAAGCTTAATTCCTGCTCGTCCTCGAGTAGGTAAATGATAAAAACATAATTTTTGATGTGGAATGCTACCAAACATATTTCTCTAAGTAATTCTCTTCATTTTGGCATGAATGTTCAGATCCATAAGATTCAAGACAAAAGTTTAATATTGACATAAGAATAATAATAATTTAAGCATACTAACTAAGCAATCATGTCTTCTCAAAATAACATGGCCAAAGAAAGTTATCCCTACAAAATCATATAGTCTGGCTATGCTCCATCTTCACCACACAAAGAATTTAAATCATGCACAACCCCGATGACAAGCCAAGCAATTGTTTCATACTTTTGATGTTCTCAAACTCTTTCAATCTTCACGCAATATATGGGCATGAGCCATGGATATAGCACTATAGGTGGAATAGAAGGGTGGTTGCGGAGAAGACAAAAAGGGAGAAGATAGTCTCACATCAACTAGGCGTATCAACGGGCTATGGAGATGCCCATTAATAAATAACAATGTGAGTGAGTAGGGATTGCCATGCAACGGATGAACTAGAGCTATAAATGCATGAAAGCTCAACAAAAGAAACTAAGTGGGTGTGCATCCAACTTGCTTGCTCACGAAGACCTAGGGCATTTGAGGAAGCCCATTGTTGGAATATACAAGCAAAGTTCTATAATGAAAAATTCCCACTAGTATATGAAAGTGACAACATAAGAGACTCTCTATCATGAAGATCATGGTGCTACTTTGAAGCACAACTGTGGTAAAAGGATAGTAGCATTGCCCCTTTTTATTTTTATTTTTTTATTTGGCCTTTCTTTTCTTATTTGGCCTTTCTTCTTTTTTGGGGTACAATGCTCTATTAATGATTATCATCACACTTCTATTTATTTACAACTCAAAGATTACAACTCGATACTAGAACAAAGTACCCCGAAAGATATAAGTGAAGGTCAACGAGTAGTCGAATAATTATGCAACTATCTGAAGACTCTCTAGCATTTGTACAGTTGATATAGTTGAAGCACAGTCAAAATACGGTTTTTTGGATGGAATATTTGGCGTCAGCCTATAGGTTTTCTGGTTTTTTTAATTTCTTCTTTGGCAGAATGTGAATATAATTCCAGATCTTGGTATTTTATTCAAACAACAAGCAAAACAAAAGAAAATAAAATGACGCTCCAAGCAAAACACATATCATGTGGCAAATAAAAATATAGCTCCAAGTAAAGTTACCGATGAACGAAGACGAAAGAGGGGATGCATTTCGGGGCATACCCAAGCTTAGGCTCTTGGTTGTCCTTGAATATTGCCTTGGGGTGCCTTGGGCATCCCCAAGCTTAGGCTCTTGCCACTCCTTATTCCATAGTCCATCGAATCTTTACCCAAAACATGAAAACTTCACAACACAAAACTTAACAGAAAACTCGTAAGCTCCATTAGCGAAAGAAAACAAAACACCACTTCAAGGTACTGTAATGAACTCATTATTTATTTATATTGGTGTTATATCTACTGTATTCCAACTCATCTATGGTTCATAACCTCCGATACTACTCATAGATTCATCAAAATAAGCAAACAACACATAGAAAACAGAATCTGTCAAAAACAGAACAGTCTGTGGTAATCTAGATCAAACGTATACTTCTGGAACTCATAAAATTCTCAAATAAATTGGTGGACCTGAGGTGTATTAATCATCTGCAAAAAGATTTAACTAAATATCACTCTCCAATAAAACATGGCAGCAATTCTCGTGAGCGCTAAAGTTTCTGTTTTTTATAGCAAGATCACAAAGACTTCACCCAAGTATTCCCAAAGGTTCTACTTGGCACAAACACTAATTAAAAGCATAAAACCACATCTAAACAGGGGCTAGATGAATTATTTATTACTAAACAGTAGCAAAAAGCAAGGAACAAAAATAAAGTTGGGTTGCCTCCCAACAAGCGCTATCGTTTGACGCCCCTAGCTAGGCATGATGATTTCAATGATGCTCATACAAAAGATAAGAACTGAAACATAAAGAGAGCATCATGAAGAATATGACTAGCACATTTCAGTCTAACCCACTTCCTATGCATATGGATTTTGTGAGCAAACAACTTATGGGAACAAGAATCAACTTGCATAGGAAGGTAAAACAAGCATAGCTTCAAGATTTTCAACACATAGAGAGGAAACTTGATATTATTGCAATTCCTACAAGCATATATTCCTCCCTCATAATAAATTTCAGTAGCATCATGAATGAATTCAACAATATAGCTATCACATAAAGCATTATTTTCATGATGCATAAGCATAGAATTTTTATTACTCTCCGCATAAGCAAATTTCATCTCATGAATAGTAGTGGGAGAAAACTCAACAAAATAACTATCATGTGAGGCATAATCCAATTGAAAACTAAAATCATGATGACAAGTTTCATGGATATCATTATTCTTTATAGCATACAAGTCATCACAATAATCATTATAGATAGCAACTCTGTTCTCATAATCAATTGGAACCTCTTCCAAAATAGTGGATTCATCACTAAATAAAGTCATGACCTCTCTGAAACCACTTTCATCAATATAATCATCATAAATAGGAGGCATGCTTACATCATAACAAATTTTCTCATCAAAACTTGGGGGACAAAACATATCATATTCATCAAACATAGCTTCCCTAAGCTTGTGGCTTTGCATATCATTAGCATCATGTATATTCAAGGAATTCATACTAATAACATTGCAATCATGCTCATCATTCAAAGATTCAGTGCCAAACATTTTAATGCATTCTTCTTCTAACACTTTGGCACAATTTTCCTTTGCATCATACTCACGAAAGATATTAAAAAGATGAAGCGTATGAGGCAAACTTAATTCCATTTTTTGTAGTTTTCTTTTATAAACTAAACTGGTGCTAAAACAAGAAACAAAAAGATTCGATTGCAAGATCTAAAGATATACCTTCAAGCACTAACCTCCCCGGCAACGGCGCCATAAAAGAGCTTGATGTCTACTACACAACCTTCTTCTTGTAGACGTTGTTGGGCCTCCAAGTGCAGAGGTTTGTAGGACAGTAGCAAATTTCCCTCAAGTGGATGACCTAAGGTTTATCAATCCGTAGGAGGCGTAGGATGAAGATGGTCTCTCTCAAGCAACCCTGCAACCAAATAACAAAGAGTCTCTTGTGTCCCCAACACACCCAATACAATTATAAATTGTATAGCTGCACTAGTTCGGCGAAGAGATGGTGATACAAGTGGTATATGAATGGTAGATAATGGTTTTTGTAATCTGAAAATATAAAAACAGCAAGGTAACTAATGATAAAAGTGAGCACAAACGGTATTGCAATGCGTTGAAACAAGGCCTAGGGTTCATATTTCACTAGTGCAAGTCCTCTCAACAATAATAACATAATTGGATCACATAACTATCCCTCACCATGCAACAAAGAGTCACTCCAAAGCCACTAATAACGGAGAACAAACGAAGAGATTATGGTAGGGTACGAAATCACCTCAAAGTTATTCTTTCCAATCAATCCGTTGGGCTATTCCTATAAGTGTCACAAATAACCCTAGATTTCGTACTAGAATAACACCTTAAGACACAAATCAACCAAAACCCTAATGACACCTAGATACTCCAATGTCACCTCAAGTATCTGTGGGTATGATTATACGATATGCATCACACAATCTCAGATTCATCTATTCAAACCAACACAAAGACTTCAAAGAGTGCCCCAAAGTTTCTACCGGAGATTCAATACGAAAACGTGTTCCAACCCCTATGCATAGGTTCATGGGCGGAACCCGCAAGTTGGTCACCAAAACATACATCAAGTGAATCAATAGAATAACCCATTATCACCACGGTTATCCCACGCAAGACATACATCAAGTGTTCTCAAATCCTAAAAGACTCAATCTGATAAGATAACTTCAAAGGGAAAACTCAATCCATTACAAGAGAGTAGAGGGGGAGAAACATCATAAGATCCAACTATAATAGCAAAGCTCGCGATACATCAAGATCGTACCACCTCAAGAACACGAGAGAGAGAGAGAGATCAAACACATAGCTACTGGTACATACCCTCAGCCCCGAGGGAGAACTACTCCCTCCTCATCATGGAAGCGCCGGGATGATGAAGATGGCAACCAGAGAAGGATTCCCCCTCCGGCAGGGTGCCAGAACGGGTCTAGATTGGTTTTCGGTGGCTACAGAGGCTTCTGGCGGCGGAACTCCCGATCTATTGTGCTCCCCGAAGTTTTTAGGGTATATGGGTATATATGGGAGGAAGAAGTACGTCGATGGACATCCGGGCTGTCCACGAGGCAGGGGGCGCGCCCAGGGGGTGGGCGCGCCCCCCACCCTCATGGGCAGCCCGGGACTCTCTTGGTACAACTCCGATACTCCGTGCTTCTTCTGGTCCAAAAATAAGGTCCGTGAAGTTTCAGGTCAATTGGACTCCGTTTGATTTTCCTTTTCTGCCATACTCTAAAACAAGGTAAAAAACAGAAACTGGCACTGGGCTCTAGGTTAATAGGTTAGTCCCCAAAATCATATAAAATAGCATATAAATGCATATAAAACATCCAAGGTTGATAATATAATAGCATGGAACAATAAAATATTATTGATGCATTGGAAACGTATTAGCATCCCCAAGCTTAATTCCTCCTCGTCCTCGAGTAGGTAACTGATAAAAACATAATTTTTGATTTGGAATTCTACCAAACATATTTCTCTAAGTAATTCTCTTCATTTTGGCATGAATGTTCAGATCCATAAGATTCAAGACAAAAGTTTAATATTGACATAAGAATAATAATAATTTAAGCATACTAACTAAGCAATCATGTCTTCTCAAAATAACATGGCCAAAGAAAGTTATCCCTACAAAATCATATAGTCTGGCTATGCTCCATCTTCACCACACAAAGAATTTAAATCATGCACAACCCCGATGACAAGCCAAGCAATTGTTTCATACTTTTGATGTTCTCAAACTTTTTCAATCTTCACGCAATATATGTGGGTGAGCCATGGATATAGCATTATAGGTGGAATAGAAGGGTGGTTGCGGAGAAGACAAAAAGGGAGAAGATAGTCTCACATCAACTAGGCATATCAACGGGCTATGGAGATGCCCATTAATAAATATCAATGTGAGTGAGTAGGGATTGCCATGCAACGGATGAAATAGAGCTATAAATGCATGAAAGCTCAACAAAAGAAACTAAGTGGGTGTGCATCCAACTTGCTTGCTCACCAAGACCTAGGGCATTTGAGGAAGCCCATTGTTGGAATATACAAGCCAAGTTCTATAATGAAAAATTCCCACTAGTATATGAAAGTGACAACATAAGAGACTCTCTATCATGAAGATCATGGTGCTACTTTGAAGCACAACTGTGGTAAAAGGATAGTAGCATTGCCCCTTTTTATTTTTATTTTTATATTTGGCCTTTTTTATTTGGCCTTTCTTTTCTTATTTGGCCTTTCTTCTTTTTTGGGGTACAATGCTCTATTAATGATTATCATCACACTTCTATTTATTTACAACTCAAAGATTACAACTCGATACTAGAACAAAGTACTCCGAAAGATATAAGTGAAGCTCAACAAGTAGTCGAATAATTATGCAACTATGTGAAGACTCTCTAATATTTAATAATTCCAGATCTTAGTATTTTATTCAAACAGCAAGCAAAACAAAAGAAAATAAAATGACGCTCCAAGCAAAACACATATCATGTGGCGAATAAAAATATAGCTCCAAGTAAAGTTACCGATGAATGAAGACGAAAGAGGGGATGCATTTCGGGGCATACCCAAGCTTAGGCTCTTGGTTGTCCTTGAATATTGCCTTGGGGTGCCTTGGGCATCCCCAAGCTTAGGCTCTTGCCAATCCTTATTCCATAGTCCATCGAATCTTTACCCAAAACATGAAAACTTCACAACACAAAACTTAACAGAAAACTCGTAAGCTCCATTAGCGAAAGAAAACAAAACACCACTTCAAGGTACTGTAATGAACTCATTATTTATTTATATTGGTGTTATATCTACTGTATTCCAACTCATCTATGGTTCATACCCTCCGATACTACTCATAGATTCATCAAAATAAGCAAACAACACATAGAAAACAGAATCTGTCAAAAACAGAAAAGTCAGTGGTAATCTGGATCAAACGTATACTTCTGGAACTCATAAAATTCTCAAATAAATTGGTGGACCTGAGGTGTATTAATCATCTGCAAAAAGATTTAACTAAATAGCACTCTCCAATAAAACATGGCAGCAATTCTCGTGAGCGCTAAAGTTTCTGTTTTTTACAGCAAGATCACAAAGACTTCACCCAAGTATTCCCAAAGGTTCTACTTGGCACAAACACTAATTAAAAGCATAAAACCACATCTAAAAAGGGGCTAGATGAATTATTTATTCCTAAACAGGAGCAAAAAGCAAGGAACAAATATAAATTTGGGTTGCCTCCCAACAAGCGCTATCGTTTGACGCCCCTAGCTAGGCATGATGATTTCAATGATGCTCATACAAAAGATAAGAATTGAAACATAAAGAGAGCATCATGAAGAATATGACTAGCACATTTCAGTCTAACCCACTTCCTATGCATATGGATTTTGTGAGCAAACAACTTATGGGAACAAGAATCAACTTGCATAGGAAGGTAAAACAAGCATAGCTTCAAGATTATCAACACATAGAGAGGAAACTTGATATTATTGCAATTCCTACAAGCATATATTCCTCCCTCATAATAAATTTCAGTAGCATCATGAATGAATTCAACAATATAGCTATCACATAAAGCATTATTTTCATGATGCATAAGCATAGAATTTTTATTACTCTCCGCATAAGCAAATTTCTTCTCATGAATAGTAGTGGGAGCAAACTCAACAAAATAACTATCTTGTGAGGCATAATCCAATTGAAAACTAAAATCATGATGACAAGTTTCATGGATATCATTATTCTTTATAGCATACAAGTCATCACAATAATCATCATAGATAGCAACTTTGTTCTCATAATCAATTGGAACCTCTTCCGAAATAGTGGATTCATCACAAAATAAAGTCATGACCTCTCTAAAACCACTTTCATCAATATAATCATCATAAATAGGAGGCATGCTTACATCATAACAAATTTTCTCATCAAAACTTGGGGGACAAAAAATATCATATTCATCAAACATAGCTTCCCTAAGCTTGTGGCTTTGCATATCATTAGCATCATGTATATTCAAGGAATTCATACTAATAACATCGCAATCATGCTCATCATTCAAAGATTCAGTGCCAAACATTTTAATGCATTCTTCTTTTAACACTTTGGCACAATTTTCCTTTGCATCATACTCACGAAAGATATTAAAAAGATGAAGCGTATGAGGCAAACTTAATTCCATTTTTTGTAGTTTTCTTTTATAAACTAAACTGGTGCTAAAACAAGAAACAAAAAGATTCGATTGCAAGATCTAAAGATATACCTTCAAGCGCTAACCTCCCCGGCAACGGCGCCATAAAAGAGCTTGATGTCTACTACACAACCTTCTTCTTGTAGACGTTGTTGGGCCTCCAAGTGCAGAGGTTTGTAGGACAGTAGCAAATTTCCCTCAAGTGAATGACCTAAGGTTTATCAATCCGTAGGAGGCGTAGGATGAAGATGGTCTCTCTCAAGCAACCCTGCAACCAAATAACAAAGAGTCTCTTGTGTCCCCAACACACCCAATACAATGATAAATTGTATAGGTGCACTAGTTCGGCGAAGAGATGGTGATACAAGTGGTATATGGATGGTAGATAATGGTTTTTGTAATCTGAAAATATAAAAACAGCAAGGTAACTAATGATAAAAGTGAGCACAAACGGTATTGCAATGCGTTGAAACAAGGCCTAGGGTTCATATTTCACTAGTGCAAGTCCTCTCAACAATAATAACATAATTGGATCACATAACTATCCCTCACCATGCAATAAAGAGTCACCCCAAAGCCACTAATAATGGAGAACAAATGAAGAGATTATGGTAGGGTACGAAACCACCTCAAAGTTATTCTTTCCAATCAATCCGTTGGGCTATTCCTATAAGTGTCACAAACAACCCTAGAGTTCATACTATAATAACACCTTAAGACACAAATCAACCAAAACCCTAATGACACCTAGATACTCTAATGTCACCTCAAGTATCTGCGGGTATGATTATATGATATGCATCACACAATCCCAGATTCATCTATTCAAACCAACACAAAGAACTTCAAAGAGTGCCCCAAAGTTTCTACCGGAGATTCAATACGAAAACGTGTGCCAACCCCTATGCATAGGTTCATGGGTGGAACCCGCAAGTTGGTCACCAAAACATACATCAAGTGAATCAATAGAATAACCCATTGTCACCACGGTTATCCCATGCAAGACATACATCAAGTGTTCTCAAATCCTAAAAGACTCAATCTGATAAGATAACTTCAAAGGGAAAATTCAATCCATTACAAGAGAGTAGAGGGGGAGAAACATCATAAGATCCAACTATAATAGCAAAGCTCGCGATACATCAAGATAGTACCACCTCAAGAACATGAGAGAGTGAGAGATCAAACACATAGCTACTGGTACATACCCTCAGCCCCGAGGGAGAACTACTCCCTCCTCGTCATGGAGAGCGCCAGGATGATGAAGATGGCCACCGGAGAAGGATTCCCCCTCCGGCAGGGTGCCGAAACGGGTCTAGATTGGTTTTCGGTGGCTACGGAGGCTTCTGGCGGCGGAACTCCCGATCTATTGTGCTCCCCGAAGTTTTTAGGGTATATGGGTATATATGGGAGGAAGGAGTACGTCGGTGGACCTCCGGGCTGTCCATGAGGCAGCGGGGCGCGCCCAGGGGGGTGGGCGTGCCCCCCACCCTCGTGGGCAGCCCGGGATTCTCCTGGTACAACTCTGATACTCCGTGGGCTTCTTCTGGTCCAAAAATAAGTTTCGTGAAGTTTCAAGTCAATTGGACTCCGTTTGATTTTCCTTTTCTGCGATACTCTAAAACAAGGAAAAAACAGAAACTGGCACCGGGCTCTAGGTTAATAGGTTAGTCCCAAAAATCATACAAAATAGCATATAAATGCATATAAAACATCCAAGGTTGATAATATAATAGCATGGAACAATCAAAAATTATAGATACGTTGGAGACGTATCAACAGTGCACCTCAATTTCTCTTTCTTCCTCCTCTGTTCCTCCACTGCTTCCGTCTTCCCTTTCGGCACCGCCGCCCACCTCAATCCCATTCCGCTGTAATGGGGAAGGACAAGACCGCTGCCCTGGAGCATGCGAAGAAAGCGACGGCGAAGGCTAAGGGGAAGAAGACGAGATAGGGCGGATCGTCGTCAAGATCTGCTCTGTCGCGCGGCTAGATCCAGGGCGAATGGATCCGGTCGACCATCTTGAAAGAGGACATGGAAGATCTGGTGGATGGAGGACTGATTGCCCATGAGTCTTGGCGGCTTTTTGGTGACGAGACTGAGCTACAACCACAAGAGGGTGAGTGCATCCTCCTTTCCACCCATGTCGACCGCGGTTTTTCTTTGCCCCCCATCCTTTCTTCCGAGGGTTTCTGAATTTCTTTGGGGCTCAACTTCATCACTTCTCCCCCAACACTATCACACACCTCGCTGCCTATGTGTCCATGTGCAAAAAATTTCTGGGATGCCGATCACACTGAGGCCTGTTCAAACACATTTTTACCTGCCGCTCTCAGTCGGTAAAGAAAGCCAATCCGAGTGATGAGGGAACACATGTGATTCAGATGTGCGGGGGTTTAGGGATCCAGATGAGAAACAAAAGCACTTTCCCTGCCATGATTCTTCTCGAGTCCGTCAGGGGGTGGCAGTCAACCTGGTTCTACTGTAAGGATGAACCGAGTCCTGGTCAGTCGACTGGTCTCCCTCCGTATTCCACTGACTGAGTAGAGAAGCATTCTCCATTGAGAGTGACTCCAGAGAAGAAAGAGGAGGTCGCTATGTTGGTCGAGTGAGTGGTACGACTTGTCCGTGGTGGCGTGATCGGTATGGATTTGCTAGAAGCTTTCCTGAGTCGACGCATTCAACCGCTCCAAGCTCGTGACCACCCAATGTGGTTGTACTCGGGCGTTGAGGACACCACTCGAATCCATCTGGATGCAGGCAGTGCAGAAACGGTGGAGCTGTGGCTGCAAGGCATCACTGGGAATAAGGACAACCCCAGGGGGTCTAGAAGGGTTCCTCCACTCGACAACACCACTGAGCTAGACAAGGTTTGATTCTTTCCTTCTGAGTATATTTTGCTCTGACACGCGTTAGCTTTGGAGATTGACGAATATCCACTTGACTCTATCCTTTGCAGACCTTCACTGAACTGTACTCGATGCCCAATAGAGAGCAAGAGCAAGAGCTAGAGGGAGAGGTGAGTGGGGGCGACAGCGATGACTGACACTCGGACGGAGAAGGAGACAAGGAGAGTGAGGACTCAAGCAGTGGCGAGGAAGTCGACTCTCCGCCTCGCACAGAGAGGCGCTCCAAGCAGAGGTAGGACCCAGCAAGCATTCGGGGCAAAACGACTCCTCCGACTGGTCCGCCTTTAAAGCGTACTCGGACGACTTCCCCTGTGCCAACTGAAAAAGCTCCCAAGCATCCCAAAGTCGTGACATCAAAACCCCGGAAAGCTCTGCCCAAGATCAAAGTGTTTGCCCCCATTGCTTCTAGGTAATTATTGAGACCAACTCTTAGGTTTTCGCATGATTCAAACTTTAATTGGCCCACTATCTTGTTCTGACCGAGTGAAATCTGACTTTTTGCAGTGTTGCTTCTGGTACTTCTCTTTACAACGATGAAAATGATGAGGAGATGGAAGACGCGGTCCCCTCTCAACCGGGTATGATTCTTGTTATTTCACATTTACTAAATCAACTCTTTGAATAGTCGACTGAAAAGACACAGTCAATTGTTTTGCAGCTCCACCCAATGTCATTGAATTACCAGATTATGACGAGGACGTGCCCCAAAGGGCCATAAGGAGGAGGGTCAAGACTTCGAGCAAAAAGGCATCAACTAGCCAGACGTCCCAATCGGTGCCGGTGGCGGAGCCAGAGATTCAACAGCCTGGAGATGTGACTCGGGCTTCTGTTACTTTCATTGTTCCAGTATCAAGTGAACATCCCACATCGTTGACTGCACTAGTGCTTGCTTCAACTATCCAGCCCCATGCCTCAGAACTTCAAGATGTTGCGACTGAACCGCCAACCCCGTTCTTCACTACTCATCACGTTCCAGAAGACCAGGCAGGTGCTGCTGCAGAAGCCATACGCCAAGCTGGCATAATGATGGAGTGAGTGAAGGTGGTGCATGAGAACAGTCAGGCTGCTTATGACGCCAGTGCGGCCCTTCGAGCCAATGTCCAGGTAAGTTGGCTTCTGTCTGAACTCTTATCTTGGCACTTGTTCTGTTACGATATGCTACCTGAAAACTTTTCTTTGTGCATCCTCCTGTTAGTCTGCACTTCGCATCTGCACACCCAGTGGGTGTTTGAATTTATGTCGAGTAATTTTTCCAGTTGAGTCAAATAGGTTGTGTCAGTTGTAGTTCTGGGCTAGTGGGGGCACGCAGAGTGCACCCACTGGGTGTAGTCCCCGAGGCCACTGTCGAATGTGTGATTCGGCGAGGGCCTTGATAAAAAGTTCTTTATTGTTTCACTCTTCCACTCGGTCTGGGTGGACCATGTCGAGTGGAATCTGAACCAGTGGGGGCACGCTAAGTGCACCCACTGGGTGTAGTCCCCGAGACCGCGGTCAACTGCGGGCAGTCGGCTGGGATCTGAGAATTTCTTTTGTTGACTTTGAAAAATAACTTCAGTCTTCTTCTTTTTTTACTCTTGCACTCGGTCTGGGCGGACCATGTCGAGTGGAATCCGAACCAGTGGGGGCACGCTAAGTGCACCCACTGGGTGTAATCCCCGAGACTACTGTAGAATGTTTGATTCTATGGTAGTCTTAGAGCTCTATTCACTCGGAAGCGACTGATCTTTGATCTTGTCTACTGATGTATCTTTTTGCCAATTGTGGAAATCCTGTGAGCTTATCTCCAAGTTCACCAATTTTGAGGAAAAACATAGACAACTCAACCTTGACTTGGAGTTGGCCAATCAGAACTTGAAAAAGGCTAAAGACGAAGTAGCTAGTACAGAAGGTAACGACCTGTCGACTGTTTACCTTGACCATTTCTCAAGTTATCTCTTCGTTCGTCTCTTTAACCCGAGTGCACATTCTTCAGAGAAAATGAAGCAAGCCTTGGTACAGAAGGATCTCGACCTTGTATCTGCGCAGAAGGAGGCTAAGGAGAAGACCGCACTTGCTGACAAGAAGCTGGCTTCAGTCGGAGCACTAGAGGAAGAAATCGCCAAGCTAAAGGCATCCCTCACCAAGTCCAACAAAGAAGTGACTCGTCTGAAGAAAGACAAAGTTGCTTTAAATAAGAAGATTGAAAGTATTTCTCGTAAGAGAAATGACCTAGAGGCTTATCTGGGGGCACTCACAAAGAAGTTGTTCCTTATGCTCAAAGGTATTTTTCTTTGTCCGACTGATTTGCTGTTTGCAAGTCATCATGAACCGGTCGACTCATTTACTCCTTGAATCTGCAAAATTTTGCCAAAACTTTGAAGAAGAAACTGGACGCATCGAGACAGGCTTGGACCCCATCCTTTCTCCTGTCGATGATGAAGCTGCCATGAATGTGCTCCGACTGGAGTCCTGCCTCGCCAACGTCATGGACTACCTTGCACACCGGAAGGTTGCGGTGTCGCGGATTGACTCAGCACTTTGGCCACGGGAGATGCTCCAGAATGACATCGAGTCCATGATGACTCGACTCAATGAGGTCCCTGGCCGAGTGCATGAGTGGAAGAAGTCATCTGCTCGCTGCGGTGCTGACATAGCTCTGTCTCTTGTTTGAGTCCACTGCAAGGAAGCCAAGGAGGAAAAGCTAGCGGCAGTCAAGGTTGTCAATACTCGAAAACACGACTTCCAGTCCTTCATGGAGACCTTTATCGCCGCCGCCACTCGAACTGCAGATGGGATCGACCTGGAGGTATTCGTCGAGCCTGCCAGTCCTCCTCCCGCGAAGTGAACAAACTTTTTTATGATCCGTTAAATTTTCCTCGGTATGCCGAGTGGTTTTTGTAACCGTTTAAACTTTTCAGCCTTGATGCTCGAGTACCTTGAACTGCAATTTGGAACCTTGTAAGATTTATCTGAACTTGGCTGCTTTTGGATCTTTTGACTCTTTGTGTAGAACTTGTTTCTTCAGTTTGAGTTGCTGCTGACATTGTGATGCAGCTCAGTCGATTGAATCATGGGCAAAGGTACTTGGTGTTGCCCATAGCCTGCACCTAGTCATCCTTGTGGATCGGGATGGAGAGGACGTTGTATTTGTGTCGAAGCTCCGAGGACAGATCATGGTCGACCTGCACCTCGCCGCCCTTGTAGATAAGGATGGAGCGGACGTTGTATTTGTGTCGAAGCTCCGAGGACAGATCATGGTCGACCTGCACCTCGCCGCCCTTGCGGATAAGGATGGAGTGGACGTTGTATTTGCGTCGAAGCTCCGAGGACAGATCATGGTAGACCTGCACCTCGCCGCCCTTGCAGATAAGGATGGAGCGAGTTTTAAAACTTAGGCGAGTACTGGACTGCAGCTAAGTCTCCGAGTGGGAGTGTTGCTCGCCACTCGGTAGTATTTTTTGTACTTAGGCAAGTACTGGACTGCAGCTAAGCCCCCGAGTGTGAGGTTTGCTCACCACTCGGTAGGATTTTTAATACTTAGGCAAGTACTGGACTACAGCTAAGCCCCCGAGTGGGAGGGTTGCTTACCACTCGGTAGGATCTTAACTTAGGCGAGTACTGGACTACAGCTAAGCCCCCGAGTGGGAGGGTTGCTCACCACTTGGTAGGATTTTTTTAAACTTAGGCGAATACTGGAATGGAGCTAAGCCCCCGAGTGGGAGGGTTGCTCACCACTCGGTAGGATTTTTAAAACTTAGGCGAGTACTAGACTGCAGCTAAGCCCCCGAGTGGGAGGGTTGCTCACCACTCGGTAGGATTTTGTAAACTTAGGCGAGTACTTGACTGCAGCTAAGCCCCCGAGTGGGAGGGTTTCTCACCACTCGGTAGGATTTTTTAAACTTAGGCGAGTACTGGACTGCAGCTAAGCCCCCAAGTGGGAGGGTTGCTCACCACTTGGTAGTATTTTTTAAACTTAGGCGAGTACCGGACTGCAGCTAAGCCCCCGAGTGGGAGGGTTGCTCTCCACTTGGTAGGATTTTTTAAACTTAGGCGAGAACTGGACTGCAGCTAAGCCCCCGTGTGGGAGGGTTGCTCACCACTCGGTAGGATTTTTTAAACTTAGGCGAGTACTGGACTGCAGCTAAGCCCCCGAGTGGGAGGGTTGCTTACCACTCGGTAGGAATTTTTAAACTTAGGCGAGTACTGGGCTGCAGCTAAGCCCCCAAGTGGGAGGGTTGCTCACCACTTGGTAGGATTTTTTAAACTTAGGCGAGTACTGGACTGCAGCTAAGCCCCCGAGTGGGAGGGTTGCTCACCACTCGGTAGGATTTTTTAAACTTACGCGGAACGGATTCGCAGCTAAGCCCCCGAGTGGGAGGGTTGCTCACCACTCGGTAGGATTTTTTGGAACTTAGGCGAAGTGGATTCGCAGCTAAGGCACCCACTGGGGGATTTAGAACACTTAAAAAAGGAACAACAATCATCTAGGAGACTGTGAAACTGTGTCTTTGATAATCAAACTAGAATGTATTTCTTATTACATCTCAACAATCTGAATGCTTAAGTATAAAAGGGGCAGAGCAGCTCCGCATTCCAAGCGCGTGGCTCGTCTTTATTGTGCTCCACATTGTAGAGGCGATAAGCTCCATTGTTAAGCACTTTTGTGATGATGAAGGGGCCTTCCCAAGCAGGAGCGAGCTTGTGTGATTTCTGCTGGTCCACTCGAAGAACTAGGTCTCCCTCTTGAAATGCTTGACATCTTACATTTCTGGCGTGGAATCAACGCAGGTCTTGCTGATAAATGGTCGATCGGATCAGGTCCATTTCCCTTTCCTCTTCCAGAAGATCAACGGCATCCTGACGAGCTTGTTCTGCTTCGGCTTCTGAGAAGAGTTCTACTCGCGGGGCATTGTGAAGTAGGTCACTCGAAAGCACAGCTTCAGCCCCATAGACTAAGAAGAATGGAGTTCGGCCAGTCGACCGATTAGGAGTTGTCCTCAATCCCCAAAGCACTGATGGAAGTTCATCGACCCAGGCACCCGCTGCATGCTTGAGGTCACGCATCAATCAGGGTTTCAATCCTTTGAGAATTAATGCGTTTTCTCTTTCATCTTGTCCATTCGACTAGGGATGGGCGACTGAAGCATAGTCAACCTGAGTGCCTTGGGAAGCGCAAAAGGCTCTGAACTCATCAGAATCGAAGTTCGACCCATTATCTGTGATGATGCTGTGTGGGACACCATATCTGAATGTTAACTCTTTGATGAAGCTGACAACAGTACTTGCTTCGAGGTTTTTGATAGGCTTGGCTTCAATCCATTTGGTGAACTTGTTGACGGCTACGAGCACATGGGTGAAGCCACTTCTGCCAGTCCTCAGAGGTCCAACCATATCTAATCCCCAAACAGCAAAGGGCCAGATGAGAGGAATGGTCTTCAGGGCTGATGCAGGCTTGTGAGACATGTTGGAGTAGAACTGACAACCTTCATATTTGTTGACTATGTCTTTTGCCATTTCATTTCCTCGTGGCCAATAAAATCCCGCTCGGTATGCTTTGGCCACAATGGTCCGAGACGACGCATGGTGACCACAGGTCCCCGAGTGGATGTCGTTGAGGATCACTCGACCTTCTTCCGGTGTTATGCACTTCTGAGAAACTCCAGTAACACTTTCTCTGTAAAGCTATCCACCCATTATTGTGAAAGCTTTAGATCGACGGAAAAACTGACGGGCCTCTTCTTCATCCTCTGGGAGCTCTTTCCTGAGAATATACGCGATGTACGGTACTGTCCAATCTGGTATGACGACCAAAACTACCATAACCAAGTCGACCACGGCTGGGATTTCAACTTCAGTCGGATCAGGGCTCTTAGGTTGTGGGGGCTCCTCCATGAAGGATCCTCTTGGATGGACGACGTGTGAAGATGCTCCAAGAACACATTACTGGGAATAGGCTCACGCTTGGAGCCTATCTTTGCCAAATCATCAGCTGCTTGATTTTTCAATCAGGGTATATGATGGAGCTCTAACCCCTCAAACTTCTTCTCTAACATTCTCACTGCATTACAATAGCTAGTCATAGTTGGGCTTCTGACATCCCTCTCCTTCATTACTTGATTAACCACCAAATCTAAGTCACCGTAGACCATTAGGCGACGGACGCCGAGTGAAATGGCCATACGCAACCCGTACAGAAGTGCTTCATATTCAGCTTCGTTGTTGGAGGAATCAAAATGGATCTGAAGAACATAACTGAGTCTTTCTCTTCGAGGGGATACCAATACTACCCCAGCACCAGAACCATTCAGCATCTTGGATCCATCAAAGAACATGGTCCAATGCTCCGAGTGAATCTAAGTCAGTTGTTACTGCTCGACCCACTCGGCGAGGAAATCTGCTATTACCTGGGACTTGATAGCTTTATTTGCCTCAAACTTGATATCTAAGGGAAGGTGTTCAATCGCCCACTTTGCCACTCGACCAGTTGCATCTCTGTTGTTCAGAATCTCTGACAACGATGCGTCGCTGACGACTGTAATAGAGTGATCAGAGAAATAATATGCAACCTTCTTCGTGATCATGTAAATTCCATAGACAAGCTTCTGATAATGTGGATATCTTTGCTTGGATGGAGTCAAGACTTCAGAAATAAAGTATACTGGACGCTAAAATTTATAGGTTTTTCCTTCTTCTTCCCGCTCGACAGTAAGTACTGTACTGACAACTTGTCCAGTGGCTGCAATAAAAAGCAGTAAAGGCTCTTTGCTGATTGGGGCAGCAAGCATCGGTTGGGTGGGAAGCAGGGTTTTGAGCTCTGCAAACGTTGTGTTAGCTTCAAGAGTTCACTCGAACTTATCAGATTTCTTCATCAATCAGTAAAGAGGCTATGCCTTTTCACCGAGGCGAGAGATGAATCGACTTAAGGCGGCCAAACAACCAGTAAGCTTCTAAATGTCATGCACACGCACAGTGCGTTTCATCTGGAGTATGGCCCCAACTTTCTCTGGGTTCGCGTCGATCCCTCATTCAGAAACGAGGAAACCGAGTAAATTTACTCCTGGAACTCCGAATGTGCATTTCGATGGAGTAAGCTTGATATCATACCTTCTTAGGTTGGCAAAGGTTTCAGCGAGGTTAGTCAGCAGGTCGGAACCTTTACATGACTTGACCAGAATGTCATCCATATATGCTTCCACATTCTGACAGATTTGAGTAAGCAGGCACTTCTGAATCATCCTCATAAATGTGGCACCAGCGTTCTTGAGACCGAATGGCATGGTGACATAACAAAAGCATCCGAATGGAGTGATGAAAGTTGTTTGTATCTCATCGGGTCCATACAGTCGGATCTGATGATACCCGGAATAGGCGTCTAGAAAAGACAAACGCTCACACCTCGCATTTGAGTCGATGATTTGGTCGATACGGGGGAGAGGGAAATGATCTTTCGGGGAGGCTCGATTGATATGCTTGAAGTCAATGCACATACGAAGTGAATCGTCCTTCTTGGGGACCATGACAACATTGGCGAGCCACTCGGAGTGGTAAATCTCTTGGATGAACTCCGCTGGAGGAGCCGAGCCACTTCCTCACCAATTGCCTTTCTCTTCTGTACGGCAAACCGTCTAAGATGTTCCTTGACTGGCTTGACTTTCGAGTCGACTCGCAAACGATGCTCAGCCAGTCCCCTGTGTACACCCGGCATGTCAGAAGGTTTCCATGCAAAGATGTCCTAGTTCTCCTGGAGGAACTGGATGAGTGCTTCTTCCTATTTGCTGTCGAGTGATGTTGAGATATGAGTAGAAGCAGCATTAGGATCGGTCGGGTGAATATGAATCGGCTTTGTTTCTCCGGACGACTGAAATGCAGAACCTATGGAAGGCTTCTTGGCTCGCAACAAATCACTCGGATCTCCGTTTTTCTGATACTCTTGCATTTCAACTGTTGCCATTTGTGCATCGGCAAACTTAGAACCCTTCTGGAAGCATTCCTCTACCTTCTGCCGATTGCCAGTGACCGTGATCACTCCACTGGGACCTGGCATTTTCAACTTGAGATACACGTAACATGGTCGAGCCATAAAGCGCGAGTATGCAGGCCTCCCCAAAATAGCATGATAAGCACTCTGGAAATCCACTACTTCAAATGTCAACTTTTCCTTACGGTAATTCTTTGAATCACCGAAAACCACGTCCAACGTTATCTGGCCGAGTGATTCAGCCTTCTTACCAGGGATGACGTCGTGAAAGCTCATGTTGCTCTCACTAAGTTTGGACATCGGAATGCCCATTCCTTTCAAGGTTTCAGCGTAAAGAATATTCAAACCACTACCACCATCCATCAACACTTTGGTCAATCGAGTACCTCCAACAACTGGGTCGACCACCAATGCTTGCCTCCCTGGAGTGGCTATGCGAGCAGGGTGATCAGACTGGTCGAATGTGATAGCTGTTTGTGACCACTTCAGGTATGTTGTCGTTGTTGGAGCAACCATATCCACTTCTCTGTTGATCACTTTTAGTCGACTTTTGCTCTCAACATCAGAAAAATCACTAGGGTGGAATTGACATTAGGAAAACCATCATCTTCCTCTTTGTCTTCATCCTTGTCTTCATCCTTATCCTTTTCATTAGGTTGTTTCTCTCGGAATTGCTGGATCAGAACCCGACACTGTCGAGTGGTATGTTAGGATAAATCAGATTACCTTCTTCATCCTTCTTGGTGTGAATGTGACATGGCAAATCCAACACATTATTTCTGGCTAGATCTTTCACTTTCTTGGGGGTCCAGGTGTCGGGGGTTGGGTGCGACATATGCCAAAGGATGGCTTATCATGGTGGGGGCGAGAAGAACGTCGCCGGTACCTGGAAACGGGATAAGGCGAAGACATGCACGCTGGCGAATCTTACCCAGCTTCAGGGCTCTCCGGGGAGATAATACCCCTACTTCCGCTCTACGGGGTCTCCGCATGATCACTATGGCAAAGTGTTTACACGGTTGCTCCTTGAGCTGTTTCCTGGAGGTAGGAGAAGGCAAGGCTAGCTCTCTCCTTCCTATATGATCTGGTCTAGGGCTAATGGATTCCAACCCTTTGCATGGGTGCCCTGGGGGGTTTATATAGGCCTACCCCCCGGGGTACAATGGTAATCCAGCTGGGTGCAGGCCCAGCCGTCAGTCTCTCTGGCCGCCGTCTTATCCACCGACTCCTGGGGCCCGCTGACTGGTGGGCCCCGCCGACTGGCTCGGAGTGGAGCCGACAGGCCGCGTCCGCCGCGGGCGGGTCTTGCCGGCTGCATATTACTGTAGCAATGCCTCTAATGACGCAGGCTCGGTCATGAGGTCGTGGCGACAGCCCGCCCGTCTGGCGGGCGATCACTGTGGCCACTACTTGTCATGTTTGATTAATGGCACGTGGGGCCCGTGGGAGGGGCCAGCCGACTTCTGGTAGCCGACTCCCATCTGGGCCGATTGGTGGTGCTTTCGCCGTCTTACGTTCGCTCGCCGACTGGTGGGACCCATCATCCCTGGGTCGTACCAGCAGGCCGTCGTGGGCATAGGGCTCCGCCCCCTGGGGCTGACGTCAGGGCCGGCAAGGCAACAGTGTCGCGCCGCGCGGATATCTCCGCGGGTACAGCATATTGTAGCCACGCCTGCCCTTGGAAAAAGGGGTGGGAGTGGACCTTACTGTGGCCACTCCCCGTCCCATCCCTCTTTATGGGGGCATGGGGGTTGTTGGCGTTGCGGGCCGACTCCCCAAGGCCGGCTTCTCTGGAAGTCGCTAGTCAGGAGTCTGCTCATCCTGAAGTCGTCCCTAGGACTCGGCCGCAAGTGGGCAGCCGGCCGCCTTGCCGCCGAGTCTCAGAAGGAGAAGCAGGCGGCTCCAGGCCTTCGGCCACTTTCGTCGACTGGCCTGATGACGAGGCCGAGGGAGAAGTCACCCCACGTCGCCAGCCAAAAGCCGGCCAGCCAAGCGCGAGTTCCTCCGCCGGCTTGTACGCTCAAGGCAGTGCGAAGAAGCGCCGGGCCGGGCCGAGTACGCTTGGTGGCCGGTCGAAGAAGTTCAAGGGAGCGGCCACCGCGACCAAGCGGGAAAAGGCGGCCGCAAAAGCCAACCGCTTCCGCAAGGAAGTGAAGAAGCCGTCACTGGTCTCTGCGTAAGCGCCTCCATCCCTTATCTTTATTTTCTCTTTGTTGATCTTGTCTGAGTTTTTCATATGCTTTTCTCGCCTCAGGGCTCCCCTCACTCTTGAGAGGGTTGCCGCCGCCTCCATTATGGGGTCGGTGGAGACGTCTTCCACCACTCGGCGGATTGACCCCGCCGCCGACCTTTGGGAGGCGACGGAGCGGAACGCGCGGGAGAAGCGCGAGGAGGATGAGGCCACCCGCTGGGAGAAAGCGGAGGCCGAGAAGGCGGAGGCCTCCGCCCTGAAGAAGCTTGAGGCGGACGAGGCCGCCGCTGCGGCAAAGCAGCCGGCTAAGGAAGTCGCGCCCCGGCGGTCGGCGGTGTTCGTCACCCCTTTAAACTCCGCGCCGCTGCCCCCGGAGTTCACGGGGCAGTCAGGGGAAGCCGGCGGCGAGTTCCCGATCATGGAGAGAGGCGGCGGCGACGCCCCCATGTCGGACGTGGTCGCGCCGCCACAACCGCCCCTGCCGCCGTCTAGAAGCGCGCAAGGCAAATAGCCGGCGGATCCGCCCTTGCCACCGACTGAAGATGAGGTCGTGGCAAGGCTACTCGTTCAAGTTGGCTCGCCAACGCACCGCCGTCTTGAGAAGGCGACTTCGGCGCCACGCCCCTTGGAGACCGGCACCGCCAGCTCGACGATTCCAGACGCCGAAGCGCCCATTGGGTGGGTACGAGGAGGCAGCACGGGCCCGCTGAACCAGGCGCTTCTGGATGTCCAGACGAAGCTGCGAGCTGAGAGCGATGCCATCCAGAACTGCACCAAGGCGCACCTGGCGTCGCGGGCAGTCATCCGGGTATGCTTTCTCCTTTGTCCCTGTTTTCTTGTTTCTCTCTGTGGGGGCGCGCCAGCGCACCCACTGGGTGTAGTCCCCGAGTTCTGGGTCAGCTGCTGAGCAGGCGGCCCGGAACTCCAATTGGTAAGTTCCGGGTACTAACCTTTGTTCTGAAATACTTGTTGCAGGACTATCACAACCTCCGTGTCACCGCCTTCAACCGCAACGTTGAAGAGCTGGGCAAGCGAACTGCCGACTTGTCGGAGAGCCGGAGTGAGTCCTTTTTCTTCTTTGCGGGGGCACGCTGGCACACCCACGGGCTGCAGTCCCCGAGATTCGGGCCGACTGCTGAGCAGTCGGGCCGGATCTCCCCGGCGACCTTCTTCGTTGATGACTTAACACCTTCTTTCTTCTTTCTCTTCAGAGGCCAACGCCGCTCTTCAACAGCAGCTGAGCAAAGCCAACTCCGTGTTGCGCGCCAAGGGGGAGGACTGCAGCAAGCTCGCCGCAGAGCGCGATCTGTTGGCCGCACAATTGGCAGAGCAGAAGGAGATGCTTACGAAGACGCAGAGGGAGGCGGAAGATGCGGAAGCCGCCCTCCTGGCCGAGTTCGCGAGCGAGCGCTCCTCCTGGACCGACAAGGAGGCAATGCTGGTCTCCGGCTTCCACGAGATTGAGGACCTCGTCGATGGTGAGCTTCTTTGCTTTCCTTCTTCGAGCCGCCGACTATATGTCGAGCCGACTCCTGGTTTTTTTTTGACTTGTTCTTCACTTTTTCCGTCTTGGCAGACTTCTTCCCCGGCCACTCGTAGGCCGCCATTCAAGCTATCGAGGCCGACCGCGAGGAGCGGAGGGCGGGTGGCGCGAAGATCGCCGCTGATGCCCTCGGACTCTTGACGAGCACATTCTGAGCATTGGGGCTCGCCTGTGGCCGGCCCACCAGATGCTGCGCCGGCTTCAACGTGTCGGCGCCCAAGCGATCGCCGCCCTGTGGCCAGACGTGCAGGCTCCGCACACCCCCAGTCGGACTGCCGACTGGCTGGAGGTCGCGGGTGGCCGTGTTGAGGCCTGGAAGGGTTCCTCGGCCCGGGCCGGAGCGCGCCGAGCCTTGGAATTCGTCAAGGCGTGGTATCCGGGGCTGGACTAGACCGGCTGGCCACACTCCGGTCACAGGCCCAGCCGGAGCTGGCAGCCATGGAAGACGCTCTTGTCAAGCGTGCAGCGGCAATCGCCGAGTACACCGACACCAGCATCTTTGTCCCCGAGCGGGCTGAAGACGGCGAGGAGGTGCCACCGGAGTGGTTTGGCTGAACCCCGACTACGGCGAGGACTCGGCAGAGGTGATCGGCTCCAGCGTCGAGGAGGAAGATGAGGCGGAGGACGAAAGCGAGATGGAGGCACCGGAAGACGGAGCGAACGGCCAGCCTCAGCTCGACCGTGCCTCCAGCAACGAGCCGTGCCCGCCCGAGCCGACTGCTGTCGGAGGTGATCAAGCCGAGACCGCCCAGCCGGCCGCCCCAACATCCAACACCGCCGTCTCCTCCGATCCTCCAAACCCGTCTGCCGCCCCTTAGGCTGCCACCTTGTCTTTGTTTTATCTGTTCTAATAGTTTTTGAAGAACTCGTTAATCCGCACAATTCCACCCGTGGGGTGTATTTTGAAATTCTGCTCGAAGATTCGGCCAAGGGCCTTTGTTATGTAAATATTCATCCGACTTCTATCTTTTTTGCTCATTGTTCTTTTGGCTTTTTCCTTTGCCGTCTTCCCTCAGTTGCCATCTTTGTCAGTCAGACAGCCGCTCCGCGGACTGCTGCTGGATCAAATTCCTAGTCACTTTGGGAAGGCAAGTACTTAGCCATTTTTAGAGTTGTTTTAACAAGTCGGATAGAAGGCGGCAAGCTGGCTATTCAAGAGTCGGTTTGTGAAAAAAAAGGCTGGAAGCCGGCCTTAAGCTATGTTTGTGCTTTGAGTACTTAGCCATTTTTCATGTGGACGCCCATTCTTCCTTACTCCTGCCCACCAGACAGCCGCTCTGCGATCTGCGGCTTCTGGCAGGAGACGGTTTAGACGCCACACACTACTTGTCCGGCTGCAGGAAGCATTTCATAGCGCAGGTCGGCAAGTCCCTGGGCCGACTAGTCGAACCCGGTGCCAAGCGGCATAACAAAGATTAATATACTCGAAGGCATATTTCTTATCATATAGATAAAAGAGGGCAGTCCCCGAGCTCTTCTCGGGGGGCCCGAAGTCTTGGTACTTTTAATACAAAAGGTAGCGTGATACATACTGCGTTTAACTGTAAAATTTTCGGAGGAGATTTGCATTCCATGGCCGCTCTGTCTCTTTGCCTGAGTCGTCCCTCTTGCGTGCTCGGGGCTTCTGAGTGTCGATCAGGTAGTAGGAGTCGTTTCCCAGCACTTTGCTGATGATGAAGGGGCCTTCCCAAGGTGCCGACAGCTTGTGCTAGTCGGCTGTTCGCTGGATTAATCGGAGCACGAGGTTGCCCTCCTGGAAAGATCTTGGCCTGACCTTCCTGTTGTAGTATCTGCGCAGGCTCTGCTGGTAGATGCTGGAGCAGGTCGACGCCGTCTTATCGTGCTTCTTCTGCTTCTTCCTCGGTGTACATGGTGACTCGCGGGGAATCGAACTCTATGTCCGTTGGGATGACGGCTTCAGCACCGTAGATGAGGAAGAAAGGTGTGAAGCTGGTTGACTTGTTTGGAGTCGTGCGCAGACTCCAGAGGACGGCTGGCAACTCGTCGAGCCAGCAGCCAGCCGAGCGCTCCAGAGGCTCGATCAGTCGGGGCTTGATGCCGGACAGGATGAGGCTGTTTGCTCGATCCACCTGGCCGTTTGACTATGGATGGGCGATGGATGCTAGGTCTAGTCGAATGCCCAGTGTCGCATAGAAACGGGCCAAGGCGCCTTTGGCAAAATTCATGCCTTTGTTGGTGATGATGCTGTGTGGTATGCCGTACCGAATTGTGATGTCGGAGATGGAAGTCACGGTAGTTGGACTGTTTAGTTTCTTGATTGGCTTCGCTTCTATCCACTTGGTGAACTTGTCCACCGCGACAAGTAAGTGAGTTAAGCCACCTCGTGCCGTCTTGAATGGTCCCACCATGTCTAGACCCCAAACTGCGAAAGGCCAGGCAATGGGGATGGTCTTGAGTGCACAAGCCGGCTGATGCGGCTTGGAGCGGAACTTCTGGCACCCTTTGCATTTTTGGACCAATTCCTTGGCCTCTTCTAAGGCCGTTGGCCAAAAGAAACCGTGTCAGAAAGCTTTGGCGACGAGTGCCCTTGAAGCCCCATGGTGGCCGCACTCGCCTAAATGGATGTCTTTGAGAATTGCTTGGCCTTGCTCTGGCTCTGCGCAGCGCTGGTAGACACCAGTGATGCTGCGCCTGACCAGCTCTCTGTTGACTATGGTGTAGGCTGCCGCTCGGCGTTGTACTTGCCGAGCTAAGGTCTCATCAGTCAGCAGCTCTTTGCTCACCAGAAATTTGAGGATGGGCTGGGCCCATGAGGGTGCTGCTATTTCTTTGACTGCCAGAACTGCGACTTGGACAAGGGCGGCTGGGCTGGGAGGCGGCGAGCTGGAGTCAACAACCGCTTGCTGGATTAATGAAGTCCCCGGGCCGACTGGCGCAGCTCTTGGGCTGATTTCTGGAGTCTTCGGGCCGGCCGCCGCAGTCCCCGGGCCGGGTTCTGCAGTCCCTGGGCCGGCCTCGACTGTGAAGGCTTTGGAGCCATCTGCCAAAATCCCCGTACCATCCGCCGGGGCTCTGGAGTCGGATCCGACTTCTTCAGGAGGAGCCGGCACAAAGATGGAGTCTGATTCTGGTGAAGGCTTGACAGACGGCTTCAGGAGGTGTTGAAGGGCGACGCCGGATGGTATTGCTTGGCAGGTAGAGTCGATTCGTGCCAAGGCATCTGCTTGATCGTTGTCGTTTCTTGGCACATGGAGGAACTCGCACCCCTCGAAATACCCACTGAGTTGCTGCACAAGGAAACGGTAACTCGCCATGTTTGCATCTTTGGCGTCCCAGTCGCCAGACGACTGCTGGACCACTAAGTCTGAGCCGCCATAACACAGGATCCGGCGAATGCCAAGTTCTTTGGCAAGCCGGAGCCCGTGAATGAGCGCCTCGTACTCGGCGACGTTGTTGGAGGCGGCAAAATGGATTTGCAGTGCATATTTGAGCTTGTCGCCTTTAGGAGAAGTGAGGGCAACGCCGGCTCCCAAGCCGGTGCGCATCTTGGAGCCGTCGAAATGCATCCGCCAATGGGTGCAGTCAGGCGCTGGAGGTAGGTACTGGGTCTCGGCCCAATCGACGAGAAAGCCAGCCAGTGCTTGTGACTTGATGGCGGTGCGGGGCTGGTAGTGGATGGTGTAGGGAGCCAGCTCTATGGCCCATTTGGCCACTCGGCCAGAAGCATCTCGGCTTCCGATGATCTCGGCAAGTGGGGCCATGCAGACCACAGTGATTGGATGCTCTTGAAAGTAAGGCTTCAATTTCTTGGCGGCAAAGTGCACGCCATAGCACATCTTCTGGTAGTGGGGGTAGTTCTGCTTGGAGGCTGACAGTACTTCGCTCAGGTAATATACCGGTCTCTGGACAGGTAGTGCCTTGCCTTCCTCCTTGTGTTCCACTACAATGACTGTGCTGACTACCCGGCTGGTGGCGGTGATGTACAGGAGCATAGGTTCCTTAGGAGTCGGAGCCGCCAGAACGGGTGGAGTAGTCAGCATCTTCTTCAACTGGAGAAAAGCTTCGTCCGCCTTGTGGTTCCACTCAAAAAAAGTGGTCTTCTTCATGAGCTGGTATAAGGGGAGAGCTTTCTCGCCCAGCCGACTGATGAATCGGCTGATGGACGCCAAGAAGCCGGTGAACTTTTGCATGTCCAGCAGTCGGCTGGGTACCACCATCCTCTCAATGGCCTTGATCTTTACAGGGTTGCACTATATGCCGCATTCAGAGACCAGGAAGCCAAGGAGTTGGCTGGCTGGTACTCCGAAGACGCACTTCTCAGGGTTGAGCTTGATCTGGAATCGGCGCAGGTTCTCAAAGGTCTCCTTGAGGTCTTCCAGTAGTGTTCCACGCTTTTCCGTCTTCACCACCACATTGTCCATGTAGATGTGGGCGTTTCTGCCGAGTTGCTTGAGGAGGCACTTCTGCATGCAACGCTGAAAGGTGGCGCCGGCATTCCTCAACCCGAACGTCATGGTGAGGTAGCAGAAGGCTCCAAACGGCGTGATGAAGGCGGTCTTTAGTCTGTCAGCCGGGTTCAGCTTGATCTGGTGATATCCTGAATATGCATCCAAAAAGCTCAACAGCTCGCATCCGGCTATGGAGTCTATCACCTGATCAATTCTTGGTAAAGCGAACGGGTCCTTGGGGCAGGCCTTGTTGAGGCTTGTGTAGTCAATACACATTCGCCACTGCTTGTTCTTCTTCAGTACCAGGACCGGGTTGGCTAGCCACTCTGGAAAGAATACTTCCATAATGAAGCTGGCTGCTAGGAGTCAGGCTATCTCTTCTCCGACAACTCTTCTTTTTTCTTCTGATAGGCGGCGCAAGGGCTGCCTGACCGGCTTTGCATCAGATCGGACATGTAACTTGTGCTCGGCGAATTCCGTCAGTACACTTGGCATGTCTTTGGGGGACCATGCGAAGATGTCCCGATTCTCACGGAGGAAATCGACGAGCTCGCCTTCCTATTTGCTGTCGAGGTTTGCGCCTACGACAGCGTACCTCTCTGGTTGCTCTGGATCCAAGGGTATCTTCTTTGTCTCTTTGGCCGGCTTGAACGAACCCTCAGCCTCCAACTCCTTTGGGTTAGGCGACACCTCTAGCTGCTTGTCGGACATCGCCACAACCTGGTCAAGGAGCCGCTTCTCGGCCGCGATCACCAGGGACTCGGCCAGCCGACTACTCTCGGCCGCGCAGGCAGACGACTTCCGGTAGTCGCCGGCTATGGTCAGAATCCCCCTGGAACTGGGAATCTTCATTTTGAGGTAGGCGTAGTGGGGAACCGCCATGAACTTGGCCAGGGCGGGTCGGCCAAGTAATGCATGGTATGGGCTCTCAAGGTCCACCACCTCAAACCAAACTGACTCTCGGCGGAAGTGATCTTTGTCTCCAAAGAGGGCGTCCATCAGGACCTTGCCGATTGGTGAGCAGGAAAGACCAGGAACAATACCGTGGAACACAGTCCGGCTATTCTGAAGCTGTCTTTGCTTGATTCCTAACTTCTCCATGGTGTCCTTGTACAGGATGTTGATGCTGCTGCCTTCGTCTATCAGAACTCGCGAGAAACGAGCAGCTCGTCTATCCATGGCAAAGGTGGCATCCAAGACCAAGGCATAAGAGCCTGGACTCGGCATCACCTCTGAGTGACCAGCCCTGCTCCAGCTGATAGGCTTCTCGGACCAATGCATGAACTCTGGCGTCTCTGATGCTACTGCATTCACCTCTTGTCGCTGCAACCGCCTGCTGCGTCGATCATCAGCCACGCTGGTGAATATCACGTAGGCTCCATGCTCTTCGGGGTACTCGTCTTGTACTGCGCCGACTGGCCTGACAGCCGGCTGCTGGGGCGGAGGCGGAGGCTGCTGCCCAGTAGGCGGGGGAGGTAGGAGGCCGTCTCCTTTGGCGATCCTGGTGAGCCAGTGGCACTTCCGGGTGGTGTGGTTCGACGGCTTCGTGCCGCTATGGAACTTGCAAGGACCATCCAGAGTCTGCTCGTATGAGAAGGCTGGCAACCAGTTGGGCTTGCCACCTTTCTGTCGCTTGGGTGGAGGCTTCCCATCCGGCTGCTGGTCTTCAACTGTCGCGACCTGCCGGCTGCTGGAAGCCGGCTGCGGGGCCTTGCGCTTGTGGTCGTTCTGCTGTTGCCGCCGACTCGCGTCTCCCACCGGAGTTCTAGGAGCCTGAGGGGCCACTTTGCCAGTCGTGCTAACTTGAATCTCCACCTTCATGGAGGAGTCGTCCGTGGCATACTTGTCTGCTATGATCAGCAGCTCGTCGAGGGTTTCTTGCTCATTGCAGAGGAGCTTGTGCTTGAGGAGGGTGCCTTCTCTGCACCCGGCGATGAAGTACTCGATAGCCTGCACCTCGTGCACGCCCTCGCAGGAGTTCCGAAGCGCGGCCCAATGCGTGAGGTAGTCGCGAGTCGACTCGTTGGGGCCTTGCATGCACAAGGAAAGCTGACGAGGCTTGGGAGGATGCTTGTACGTGCTTGTGAAGTTGCGGACGAATGCTTCGGTGAAGTCGACCCAGCTGTTCATGCTGCGGGGCTTCAGGTTGTTCAGCCATGTCCGGGCCGTGCCCTGGAGCATGAGCGGAACGTATTTTACGGCGGTGCACTTGTTGCCGTTCGCTATGTTGACAGCCGTGGAGTAGTCAACCAGCCAGTCCTCTGGCTTCACGGAGCCGGTGTACTTGGGCATGTCTCTTGGGAGCATGAACCCTTTGGGAAAGGGCTCGTCTCGAATGCGGGGCCCGAAACAAGGCGGACCCAACTCGTCATCTTCCTCCAGCGCCAGGGATCGGTGAAGTTGGTCGATTCGGTGGCGGGCGTCATTTTCTCCGACTCCCTCTCGGCGGCCAAGGCGGTCACCGAGAGTCGGATGGTCAACAGGCGGCGGGGAGACTCGCCTTTCCTTGCGAGGAGGAGGAGGCGGACAGTCGTCCCGTCGTTCCACTGCTCTCGGGCGGCCGTCTTGGTCGCTCTCTATGGTAATGTGAGTCCAACTGTGGCTAACAGCCGGATCCTTGCCTTTCCTTCCTCGGGCGCCGCCAGTCGGCGTCCGAGACGTCGCGCCTTGATCTCGGCGAAGGTCGTCGTTTTGCCGCTGCGGCGCCTCCGTGCGGCAGCCGACCTCGTTCTGCGCGGCAGCCGCGTCGAGGAGCCGCTGGACTCGCTCCATCATCAGGCGGCGCTCTTCGCCCTCGAAGTTGTCCAGCTCGTCCGCCGCCGCCTGGGCGGCTCGAATGTTCTCCGCAGGCGTGGCGTACACAGGGCGACTTGCCCCGAACAGGTTGGCGATGGCCACGCCGCGTTGCTGGACCGCGTCAAGGCGGCTGGGCCCAGCTGGGGCTGGCGAGCCACCCACAGCGCGATCCATCTCACGCTGGTAGGCTTCTGACAAGCGTCTCATGCTATCCAGCTTCTTCGCGCCTTCGACGAGCTGAAGGCGGCGCACCTCCAACGTCTCCGCATCAGCGTCTTCCGGAATGGGCGCAGTCAGGTCTTCTAGTGCCGCGCCAAGTGGGTCATGCGCTCCTCCACCGGGAGGCTCGTCATGACCGATGACGAGCACCTCGGTGACGGTGCTTCCATCGCTCTCCGCGCGAGGGAGAGGCTCGTCATAGACCACCACATTGGTGGGGAATGCGTCGAGCGACGCGGTGTCGGAGTCGACCAGCATCGGGTCGGTGGAGCCTACAAACTCCAAGTCCATGGCAGGCTCGCCGGCGACGTGGAGTTGGTCGAGGAGGCCCGCGAGGAGGCTCTTGGGGCCGCCCGTGCCTGCGTTGGATGCAGGTTCATCGGAGAGGCGAACCTCGCCGACAAGATCGGCAAGGCAGCTGGCTGCACAGGCGATCTCAACGCCGTGCAGCGCGTCAGCGCAAACTCTGTCTGGCGTGCCGGGCTGGCTGCGCTCGCCAGGGAGAAAAAGGGTTCCCGTCCAGAGCAGGTCTCTGTACGACGGTGCACCATGCCCCACGGTGGGCGCCAAATGTCGGGGGTTGGGTGCGACATATGCCAAAGGATAGCTTATCATGGTGGGGGCGAGTAGAACGTCGCCTGTGCTTGGAAACGGGATAAGGCGAAGACATGCACGCCGGCGAATCTTACCCAGCTTCAGGGCTCTCCAGGGAGATAATACCCCTACTGCTGCTCTACGGGGTCTCCGCATGATCACTATGGCAAAGTGTTTACACAGTTGCTCCTTGAGCTGTTTCCTGGAGGTAGGAGAAGGGAAGGCTAGCTCTCTCCTTCCTATATGATCTGGTCTAGGGCTAATGGATTCCAACCCTTTGCATGGGTGCCCTGGGGGGTTTATATAGGCCTACCCCCCAGGGATACAATGGTAATCCGGATGGGCGTGGGCCCAGCCGTCAGTCTCTCTGGCCGCCGTCTTATCCGCCGACTCCTGGGGCCCGCCGACTAGTGGGCCCCGCCGACTGGCTTGGAGTGGAGCCGACAGGCTGCATCCGCCGCGGGCGGGTCTTGCCAGCTGCAGATTACAGTAGTCGTGCCTCTAATGACGCATGCTCGGTCATGAGGTCGTGGAGACAGCCCCGCTGTCTGGCAGGCGATCACTTTGGCCACTACTTGTCATGTCTGATTAATGGCGCATGGGGCCCGTGGGAGGGGCCAGCCGACTTCTGGTGGCTGACTCCCATCCGGGCCGACTGGTGGTGCTTTCGCCGTCTTTCTTCGCCCGCCGACTGGTGGGACCCATCATCCCTGGGTCATACCAGCAGGCCATCATGGGCATAGGGCTCCGCCCCCGGGGCTGACGTCAGGGCCGGCATGGCAACAGTGTCGCGCCACGCGGAGATCTCCACGGGTACGGCATACTGTAGCCACGCCTGCCCTTGGAAAAAGGGGTGGGAGTGGACCTTACTGTGGCCACTCCCCGTCCCGTCCCTCTTTATGGGGGCATGGGGGTTGTTGGCATCGCGTGCCGACTCCCCAAGGCCGGCTTCTCTGGAAGTCGCCAGTCAGGAGTCGGCTCATCCTGAAATCGTCCCTAGGACTCGGCCGCGAGTGGGCAGCCGGCCGCCTTGCCGCCGACTCTCAGAAGGCGGCTCTTCGTCCTGGGATCTCGAGGGGCGCAGTCTGCCTCAATGTCTTGAAAGGTTCTGGGTCTGGGTTAGCCTACCCGTGGCCCATTACTCCGACACCAGGGCCCCTTAGGTTTCCCTTTAAACTTTCCTTGAGTCACTGCCGCGGTTTCACCAGGTCCTGCAGGCTCAGCTTTACGCTTCTGTTTCCGATTGGAATTGCCTCCCCCGGTGTCCTGGCCAACTGGTTTGCTCTTTCCACTGCGGAGTCGATCCTCTTCTTCTCCGTTAGCGTACCAAGTGGCTATTTCCATCATCCGAGTCAAAGACATATCTCCTGTCTGACCGAATTTCAGGACTAGTTCTCGATATTTAACGCCTTCCTTGAAGGCACAAACTGCTTGATGCTGGGATATATTTTCCACTGTGTGATGCAAAGTGGTCTATCTCTGAATGTAATTTCTCAGAGTCTCATTCGGTTTTTGCACGCAATGCTGCAATTCTGTTAACCCTGCTGGCCGCTTGCAAGTACCCTCAAAATTTCTAACAAACACTCGGGCAAGTTCTTCCCAACTGAATATACTGCCAGGTGCTAACTGAGTCAACCATGCTCTGGTTGAACCTTCCAACATCAGAGGAAGATGCTTCATGGCCACTTCATCATTGTCGCCACCAATCTGCACAGCCACCCGGTAATCCTCAAGCCAAGTGTCAGGCTTGGACTCACTAGTGAACTTCCTGACTCCAGTCGCCAACCTGAAGTTGGGAGGAATCACCGCAGCTCTAATGGCTCTGCTAAAACACTCTGGACCTGAAACATGAACTCCGCTGCCAGTCGGGTGATCTCTGTCAAGGCCCTCCCTGTGTGCTCTGTTCCTGTCAACTAGACCTTGAACGAGAATCGATCTCGCATCAAAGCCTGGCTCCCTTGGGTCGACTGGTATTCTTCGCTCAACACTGTGAGGGCGTCTGTTATCATATTGTCGAGGCACATATGATCCACTCCTCGGAGGAGGTGTGGGAACTCGACGACGGTCATCACGGCCGAGTCGGTGATCATACTGCTCATGGTTTCTGTACTGATCCTGCTGGTGCTCACGTCCCTCACGTCGCGGGAGCGATCTTGGGCTGTGAGCCAACTGAACTATATCTGCCATCACAGATCTGCTATGAATCCTATTCTGCGATTGAGACACTGCTGTGTTCTGCTCTCCTGCTGCCCGGAGTAAGGCTCGGATCTACATCAAACCTCTGCCAGCCTCCGACTTGGAAGGCTGAATTGACTCTGCTATATGGGCTGCAGCTGTGAGATTTTGAATCCGAGTGCGGTATACCTGAGGTTGAGGCAGAAAAGGCTGTCGTCGACTGGACTCAGGGATCCGCTGCCGAGCATGCTCGTCTAGTGCATGCTGAAGGTTCTCCAGTCGAGTGCGCTCAGCCAAGTTGGCCAGGCGCGCCTCCTCTAAGGCCCGGGCCTCGGAGGTTTCCCCAACGATGGGCGTGTGGAGCGCATCCATGTTCCGGCGGCGAAGCTCTTCCCTCTGCTGCGAAGAAAGGGGTTCGGGGCGGTACTCCTCGTGAACGCGTGATGGATCGCTGCCACCATCACCGCCGTCATCGCGGCGGAAGCCAGGAGGACTATGTGGTTCGTCGACCATCAAGACATCAACCGTAGGATCGCTGCTATCGCATTCGGATGCGGTCTCGACAGAGCCAGTCGACAGGTCGAACAGGCCGTAGAGAGTTTTGTCGGGCTCGGTTGCCGCGACTTGTGGGGTGACCGACTGACGAGCCACCGCGTGTTTCACCCACCACTAAAGCCGCGACCGACCAGATCGCTTGTGTCGGCAAACAGCGGGGAGCGAGGACACCACGGGAGCCGACCGATACTGGGTCGATGGCTGCCGGAGAAGGACGCTATGAATGCACGCGTGAAAGTGCGTCACCCCGCGGACGAGAAGCATCTCGACATCGAGGGGAGCCTCTTGAAGCTAGGTGGAGTTGTCGATAACGAATACGAGCGCGCCGAGACGGATCTCGCGGCCCTCAGCCAATCCACCACCGGAAACCATGATGATGGGAATCGGAAAAATTTGCAACTTCACCAAAAAGTTGCTAAGACACCTACCCCATGGTGGGCGCCAACTGTCGTGGTTCTAAGACTGACAGTAGAATGGGGTGTAGGTATGATGAGGCAAGATCCCAGCTATGGCGAAGTTCTACACACAAGATTTATGAGTTTAGGCCCTTCACGGTGGAAGTAATAGCCCTATGTCTCGGTGCCCGGAGGCGGTCGACCGGATTATATGTGTGTGGAGTTACAGGGGTGCGAACCCTTGTCCCTGAGGAGGTGGGTGGCTTATATAGAGTTAGCCAGGCCCCTCCCACCCTCAGTTACACAGGGTTTAAGGTACATAAAGATGGGGCGTTTCTGGTAACGCTAGTTATAAAGTGACATAAATGACCATTAAATCTACAGAGTAAACGTCCGACCGTTGCTATTCAGAGTGGCTTTTGATCTTCTGTCTGTCGAGTGATTGTTGCTATGTCGAGTGACATTGAGTCTTCCGAGTCGAATGCTTCTGTCAAGTGGATGATGGTATCCCTTGAATGCTTCTGACTTTAGGGTGATGTCCTAGGGGAGGGTGTCTAGGTCAGGCCTATGACCCTACCCTGGGTACATAGCTCCATCACCAAGTTTTAGCACGATCTCTAAGCGAAAAAGGAAATAGCTTCAATTTAACAATATCATTATCCATATCTTTCTTCTTTTGCATATCACACAAATCAACAAAGCTGTTTAGATGGGTACCAGCATCTTCACTAGGAAGGCCAGCAAATTGATCTTTCATGACAAGATTCAGCAAAGCAGTATTAATTTCACAAGATTCAGCATCGGTAAGAGGAGCAATCGGAGTGCTAATAAAATCATTATTGTTGGTATTGGAAAAGTCACATGGTTTAGTATTATCTTGAGCCATCGTGACAAAAAATCCAACACACAAGCAAACAAGAAGCAACCAAAAAGAGTCAAACGGAAAAAGGGCAAACGGAAAAGAGGTGAATAAAACGGCAAGGGTGAAGTGGGGGAGAGGAAAACGAGAGGCGAATGGCAAATAATGTAATGCGAGGGATAAGGGTTTGTGATGGGTACTTGGTGTGTCTTGACTTGGCGTAGATCTCCCCGGCAATGGCGCCAGAAATCCTTCTTGCTACCTCTTGAGCATGCGTTGTCTTTCCCTTGAAGAGGAAAGGGTGATGCAGCAAGGTAGCGTAAGTATTTCCCTCGATTTTGAGAACTAAGGTATCAATCCAGTAGGAGACCTCACGCAAATCGCCTAGTACTTGCACAAACAAATAAGAACCTTGCAACCAACGCGATAAAGGGGTTGTCAATCCCTTCACGGCCACTTGCAAAAGTGAGATCTGATAAAGATAATAAGATAAATATTTTTGGTATTTTTATAGTATAGATTGCAAAATAAAGATTGCAAAATAAATAGTAAACTAGAATTGTAGATTGGAAACTTATATGATGTAAAGTAGACCCAGGGGCCATAGGTTTCACTAGTGGCTTCTCTCAAGATAGCATGTATTACGGTGGGTGAACAAATTACTGCTAAGCAATTGATAGAAAAGCGCATAGTTATGATGATATCTAAGGCAATTATCATGAATATAGGCATCACGTCCATGACAAGTAGACCGAAACGATTCTACATCTACTACTATTACTCCATGCATCGACCGCTATCCAGCATGCATCTAGAGTATTAAGTTCATAAGAACAGAGTAACGCATTAGGCAAGATGACATGGTGTAGAGGGATAAACTCAAGCAATATGATATAAACCCATCTTTTTATCCTCGATGGCAACAATACAATACGTGTCGTTTCCCTTTCTGTCACTGGGATCGAGCACCGCAATATTGAACCCAAAGCTAAGCACTTCTCCCATTGCAAGAAAGACCAATCTAGTAGGCCAAACCAAACTAATAATTTGAAGTGACTTGCAAAGATATCAAATCATGCACATAAGAATTCGAAGAAGAATCAAATAATATTCATAGATAATCAACTTCATAAACCCACAATTCATCGGATCTCGGCAAACACACCGCAAAAAGAGTTACATCGAATAGATCTCCAAGAAGATCGAGAAGAACTTTGTATTGAGATCCAAAGAGAGAGAAGAAGCCATCTAGATAATAACTATGGACCCAAAGGTATGTGGTAAACTACTCACACATCATCGGAGAGGCTATGGTGCTGATGTAGAAGCCCTCAATGATCGAATCCCCCTCCGGTGAGCGCCGGAAAAGGCCCCAAGATGGGATCTCATGGGTACAGAAGGTTGCGGCGGTGTAAAGGTGTTTCGTGGCTCTCCCCGAAGGTTTCAGGGTATAAGAGTATATATAGGCGAAAGAAGTAGGTCGGTGGAGCTGCGAGGGGCCCACAAGGGTGGGGGCGCGCCCTCCTGCCTCGTGGCTTCCTTGGTGCTTTCTTGACGTCCACTCCAAGTCTCCTGGATCACGTTTGTTCCAAAAACGATCCTCACGAAGGTTTTATTCCGTTTGATATTCCTTTTCTGCGAAACACTGGAATAGGCAAAAAATAGCAATTTGTACTGGGCTTTCAGTTAATAGGTTAGTCCCAAAAATAATATAAAAGTGCATAGTAAAGCCCATTAAACATCCAAAACAGATAATATAATAGCATGGAACAATCAAACATTATAGATACGTTGGAGACGTATCATGGCTCTCATATGCATTATTGTTGACTTAACCAAGAGCCCATATTACCTTGTCTTCTCCCTTGAATTAAATGCTTGGAGATTCTAGCTTAGTCCAATGCATGTGCACTATTATTATTATCCACACCGTTCGGTCGTGCGAGTGAAAGGCAATAATGACGGTATATGATGGACTGATTGAGATGAGAGAAGCTGGTATGAACTCGACCTATCTTGTTTTTGTAAATATAATTAGTTCATCGTTCCTGATTCAGCCTATTATGAGTGAAACATGTTTGCAATGACAATTAGAGATTATAGTTCCCCATGCAATGCTTAATTAGTTAGGAGTTTATAATAGTTTACCTTGCGTGCCAACATGCTATTAAAATGGTTGTGATGTGGTATGATAGGGTGGTATCCTCCTCTGAATGATTCGAGTGGCTTGACTTGGCACATGTTCACGCATGTAGTTGAAACAAAATCAACATAGCCTCTACGCTATTTATGTTCATGGTGATTTATATCCTACTCATGCTTGCACTCATTGTTGATTAATCTTAACGAATGTTCATGACTATTGTCGCTCTCTTGTTGGTCGCTTCCCAGTCTCTTTCTAGCCTTCACTTGTACTAAGCGGGAATTCTTCTTGTGCATTCACTTCCATAAACCCCAAAGTTATTCCATATGAGTCCACCATACCTTCCTATATGTGGTATTTACATGTCGTTCGAAGTAAATTTGCATGTGCCAAACTCTAAACCTTCAAATGAAATTATGTTTTGTATGCTCAAATAGCTCATGTATCAACTAGGGTTGTCTATATCTTCCATGCTAGGTGGGTTATTCTCATGATGAGTGGACTCCGCTCATCATTCACGAGAAAATGGTTGGTAACCGGGATGCCCAGTCCCATGCTCAAATCAAAATAACTGCAAACAAAACTCCCCCAGGATTATTGTTAGTTGGAGACACCCATTGCTTCACACAAGCCATGGATTGATGTTTGTTGGTGGTGGGGGAGTATAAACTTTACCATTTTGTTTGGAAACCGCCTATAATGTGTGTAGCATGGAAGATATCGAGATCTCTTGGTTGTTTTGTTGACAATGAAAGTATACCACTCAAAATATTATTTATCTTTGTTTCAAAACTCGAGCTCTGGCACCTCTACAAATCCTTGCTTCCCTCTGCGAAGGGCCTATCTATTTACTTTTATGTTGATTCATCATCCTCTTATCAAAAAGCACTAGTTAGAGAGCACCGTTGTCATTCGCATGCATTGCTATTAATTTACATTGAGTATGACTCTGACTAGATCTCCTTTACCATGAATTACAATTTCTAGTCAGCCCTTGATCTTTAGGGGTGCTCTGCATTTATGTTTTGCGGTCTTAGAAAGGGCTAGTGTTGTCATCCAAGATTTATAATTATTGCTTGCTAGTTGATTATGTCATTGATATGAGTAAACATGAGACCTAAATGTTATTGTGAATATGGTTAGTTCATGATCTTTGCTGAAAACTTGAATGTTGGCTTTACATATTTGCAACAACAAGATCAAACAGAGTTTGTAAAAGTTTTTCTTTATCAATTTCAGTTTGTCAACTGAATTGCTTGAGGACAAGCAAAGGTTTAAGCTTGGGGGAGTTAATACATCTCCGACGTATCTACTTTTCCAAACACTTTTGCCCTTGTTTTGGACTCTAACTTGCATGATTTGAATGGAACTAACCCATACTGACGTTGTTTTCAGCAAAACTGTCATGGTGTTATTTTTGTGCAGAAATAAAAGTTCTCGGAATGACCTAAAAATCCACGGAGATGCGTTTTGGAATTAATAAAAAATACTGGCGAAAGAATCAGCGTAAGGGGGCCCACACCCTGTCCAGGAGGGTGCAGGGCGCTCCCCCTAGGGCGCACCCCTCTTCCTGGTGGGCCCCCTGAGACTCCACCGATGTCAACTCCAACTCTATAAAGTCACGTTCGGGGAGAAAAAATCAAAGAGAAGGATTCATCGCGTTTTGAGATACGGAGCCGCCGCCAAGCCCTAATCTTCCTCAGGGAGGGCTGATCTGGAGTCCGTTCGGGGCTCTGGAGAGGGGAATCCATCGCCATCGTCATCATCAACCATCCTCCATCACCAATTTCATGATGCTCACCGCCATGCGTGACTAGTTTCATCATAGGCTTGCTGGACGGTGATGGGTTGGATGAGATTTACCAAGTAATCGAGTTAGTTTTGTTAGGGTTTGATCCCTAGTATCCATTATGTTCTAAGATTGATGTTGCTATGACTTTTCTATGCTTAATGCTTGTCACTAGAGCCCAAGTGCCATGATTTCAGATCTGAACCTATTATGTTTTCATGAATATATGTGAGTTCTTGATGCTATCTTGCAAGTCAATAGTCACCTACTATGTGTTATGATCCGGTAACCCCGAAGTGACAATAATCGGGACCACTCCCGGTGATGACCATAGTTTGAGGAGTTCATGTATTCACTAAGTGTTAGTGCTTTGGTCCGGTACTATATTAAAAGGAGGCCTTAATATCCCTTAGTTTCCAATAGGACCCTGCTGCCATGGGAGGGTAGGACAAAATATGTCATGCAAGTTCTTTTCCATAAGCACATATGACTATATTCGGAATACATGCCTACATTACATTGATGAACTGGAGCTAGTTCTGTGTCACCCTATGTTATAACTATTGCATGTGGAATCGCATCCGACATAATTATCCATCATTGATCCATTGCCTACGAGCTTTTCACATATTGATCTTTGCTTATTTACTTTTCCGTTGCCACTGTTACGATTTCTACAAAACCACTACTGTTACTTTTGCCACTGTTACCGTTACTTCCATACTACCTTGCTACTAAATACTTTGCTGCAGATATTAAGTCTTTCAGGTGTGGTTGAATTGACAACTCAACTGCTATACTTGAAAATATTCTTTGGCTCCCCTTGTGTCGAATCAATAAATTTGGGTTGAATACACTACCCTCGAAAACTGTTGCGATCCCCTATACTTGTGGGTTATCACTAACCCTCCGGTTTATATACTCACAGGAAGGGCCTAGAGTTACACAGAGTCAGTTTGCAGAGGAAGAAAATAGTACACCCGGACAGCAAACTTGCCGTCCACGCACATAGGAATCCTACCCGGACACGAGGGATATCTTCTGCTTTGTCTTCATGGCCCATCAGTCCAGTCCATATCGAATAGACCGGACACTCGAGGACCCCCTATTCCAGGACTCCCTCAGCCCCTACCGCCATGAGCATAGGCGACAGCTCGGGCATAACAGGTTTTTTCATCTACGCCAGCTGCAACGGAACGGCTAGGCGACAGCTACTGTTGCGCGTGTGCCGCGACACGCCAAATGGGCCCTGCAGCCACGGCAAGAGGCGGTAGCCGCTGTTGCTGATCTGCAAGCGAGGAACAAATGTACAATATTACTCTCTCTGTCCCATAATATAAGAGAGCAAAAATCGTTGTTATATTATGGGACGGAAGGGGTATATCACTATTTGTGTCTTCCTCCAAAAAAATGACTATTTTTGTTAGCCAGTCAGGTGGTGATGTATTCATCCGGTAACAAGTGGGTGGAGTTCATGTGCTTGACATATCAAGGACGGCTGAACAGATCATCTCACGCTTTCCAGTAACCCATCCAGTAATCTTTAACTAAGAGAAAAGGTGCATCAATACGAAGCTTTTGTGTGTTCAGGCATTGGCCTGTCTGCCTGTGTGATTAGTGATCAATCTTGCTTTGAACTAGTATTACATATCTAACGAAATTGGAGTTGTCGAAGCAAGGAAATGACATGTCAATACGTATCACGTCGCGCGGCAGTAGCAGCGTCTGCCGCCTCGACCGTGGTTGTAGGGCCCACCTGGCCTATCGCGGTACGTGCATCAGGTGTACCACTCCGGCTTTCCGTTGCAGCTCGCACACCGGACGAAAAAACCTGTTAAGCTCGGGCTGCCGCCTTCACCCGTGGCGGCAGGTCTTGCCGTCGGCTCCCGTCATGGCAGGTGGCACGTGTTGGGTGATGCACCTGCCGTCACGTCTCAGTTGGTGATAGTTCTTTTTGTCAATTCGACTCGGCAGATGGTCCTTTTGGAGAAAAATTCAGGAGACACATCGGCTCGCTGGCCAATGGGTTGGAAGGAGTAAAATTACCATTAACGACAAATATTTGGAGATAGAGTGAGTATATTTTTACTCAATTAATTAGATTCTTTACGCATCACATCTAACTCAATGAACAATGTGAACCCTGCTGCTCCACCATAGTGTCGCCCTGTGGGGATGACACATGTGCTCACAATCCCAATCCTCCCCAAGCTCCATCCTGTCTGATCCCTTCCTCGTCAACATCAGAAGATGTTGCGGGACAAAGCCTATGCGGTCCATGGTGGTAATGAGGTTTTTGTTCCCGCTCATAGGTCGCATCTATGAGGGTCTGGGCTCACGGTGCCATGTCACTTCGTGCGGCACCGGCGGCGGTCGTGGTAAGAGGATGGGCGGTAAGCAATCCGGTCCATGCTCGGTGTTTAACTACCAAATGTTGTTGAGTCGGTTGCCGCAGCCGCGTGGTTGCCGGATTATCTCTATCACGCAGTTGCGTTTTAGGGCAGTCAACAAGGATAGACCTAAAATTTCCGCATCATGTTACAGAGACAAAGAATTGGCTGAATTTTTCTTGTATCTCTTTATTGCTTTTCCCCTTGCAAATATGCTACTATTTCACTTTACGGTTCTACTATTTTTGCAAATGCATCAAAGGGCGTGAATGCTTTCATACATTCTAAGAGAAACTCTAGCATAGTGCACTCCATATGTATTTGGAGGTTGGTCATCCAATTTGCAAACTCAGACTCGCCATATCTCACTAGATATGGAAGAAAATCATCACTTATGAGGAAACAAGAAAATTGGAGGAAGAAAGGAATGAATGGGAGGCGCACAAGATGCACTAGAGTGCAAGACGACCTTTGGTATGACCGCGGCCGCTCGTACCAGTGGTCGTACCAGGTGTCGTCAACACCAGAAGGCGTCATCATCTTATTTGTCTGGACGTCCAAAATCCCACAAACTTGAAATAAGCTTGGCAGAGGGACTGTCAACATCCCCCACATATGACTCTGACACTTCGGCCCACCTATCGTGTTCTTACCTGGTTTGTCTGTCCTCATGTGCTTTGTGTCCACGCTCCTAGACTTCTACGCTGCCGATGTACCACCCCGAACGGCGTTCAAGCCTCGTGGGGCCTCCACCGCTCCACCCAGGTGCCCGCTCAATCCGGTGGTCATACTAGGTGCCATCGTCTTATTTTTTGGACATCTGAAATCCCACAAACCTGAAACAAGCTTGGGAGGGGGAGTCCGAACATCCGCCACATATTCAGTCCAACACTTCGGCCCACCCAAAAATAACACCCAGGAGCTCGTGTTCTCCCCTCCTTTGTCCATCCTCATGTGCATTATATCCATTCTCCCATACTTCAACCCGCTGATGTACCACCCCGGGCAGCATTCAAGCCTTGTGGGACCTCCGCCGCTCCACCCAGGCGCCCGCTCGGTTTTGCCTACATTGCCATTCCATCCCGGAACCGACCACAACCCAAGTATCCCCTGCCCCTTCCGACATAATGGTCAAGGTGTTTGGACCGGAGTTGAATTCAAATTTGAACTCATGAGCAAATTCAAAATGATCTAGATGAGCATCTGTGAGCGTTGTAAAGAGACAACTAGAACATGTGTCTGAATAAAATGAATTCGAAATTGAACTATTTTATTTCAAACCTTTATGTTTGTCTTGTAATTTTTATATTTGAATTATTATTGAATTGACCTCTTTCAATTATTGAAGAACTGTGGTTTGTATGTTTAATTATTTTCAGTAATCCATGCATACAAAAAATCAGCGGAGGAATTTGGATGCCCACGATTGGGTGGCCGGCGCTCCGCCCACTATCTGCGGACACGTTTGGACGTGTTGGTGGACATTTGATCATGTCCATTTGGAGATCCGCATTGAAGTTGCCCTAAGGACGTGATACGTCTCCATCATATCTACTTTTCCAAACACTTTTGCCCTTGTTTTGGACTCTAACTTGCATGATTTGAATGGAACTAACCCGGACTGACGCTGTTTTCAGCAGAATTGCCATGGTGTTATTTATGTGCAGAAACAAAAGTTCTCGGAATGACATGAAACTTCACGGAACGTCTTTTTGGAAATAATAAAAAATCCGAGCAAAAGATGAAGACCAGGGGGCCCACACCCTAGCCATGAGGGTGGGGGCGTGCCTGCCCCCCTGGGCGCGCCCCCTACCTTGTGGGCCCCCTGGAGCTCCCCCGGCCTCAACTCCAACTCTATATATTTGCTTTCGGGGAGAAAAAAATCAGAGAGAAGGAGTCATCGCGTTTTACGATACGGAGCCGCCGCCAAGCCCTAAAACCTCACAGGAGGGCTGATTTGGAGTCCGTTCGGGGCTCCGGAGAGGGGAATCCGTCGCCATCGTCATCATCAACCTTCCTCCATCACCAATTTCATGATGCTCACCGCCGTGCGTGAGTAATTCCATCGTAGGCTTGCTGGACGGTGATGGGTTGGATGATATTTATCATGTAATCGAGTTAGTTTTGTTAGGGTTTGATCCCTAGTATCCACTATGTTCTGAGATGGATGTTGATATGACTTTGCTATGCTTAATGCTTGTCACTAGGGCCCGAGTGCCATGATTTCAGATCTAAACCTATTATGTTTTCATGAATATATGTGAGTTCTTGATCCTATCTTGCAAGTCTATAGTCACCTACTATGTGTTATGATCCGGCAACCCTGAAGTGACAATAATCAGGACCACTCCCGGTGATGACTGTAGTTTGAGGAGTTCATGTACTCACTATGTGTTAATGCTTTGGTCCGGTACTCTATTAAAAGGAGGCCTTAATATCCCTTAGTTTCCGCTAGGACCCCGCTACCAAGAGAGGGTAGGACAAATGATGTGATGCAAGTTCTTTTCCATAAGCACGTATGACTATATTCGAAGTACATGCCTACATTACATTGATGAATTGGAGCTAGTTCTGTTTCACCCTATGTTATGACTGTTACATGATGAACCGCATCCGGCATAATTCTCTATCACCGATCCATTGCCTACGAGCTTTCCACATATTGTTCTTCGCTTATTTACTTTCCCGTTGCTATTGTTACAATCACTACAAAATACCAAAAACATTACTTTTGCTATCATTACCTTTTGCTACCGTTACCACTACTATCATATTACTTTGCTACTAAACAATTTGCTGCAGATATTAAGTTTCCAGGTGTGGTTGAATTGACAACTCAGCTGCTAATACTTGAGAATATTCTTTGGCTCCCCTTGTGTCGAATCAATAAATTTGGGTTGAATACTCTACCCTCGAAAATTGTTGCGATCCCCTATACTTGTGGGTTATCAAGACTATTTTCTGGCGCTGTTGCCGGGGAGCATAGCTCTATTCTTTGAGTCGCTTGGGATTTATATCTGCTTATCATTATGAAGAACTTGAGAGATCCAAAAACCAAGATTTATCCCTCAACTACGAGGGGAGGTAAGGAACTGCCATCTAGCTCTGCACTTGATTCACATTCTGTTTTGAGTAAGCTTGCGACACCTAAACCTGCTTCTGCTATTGATTCTGATATGTCGCATGTTATTGATGATGCCACTTCTGCTATGCATGATACTTATGATGAAACTGCTTCTATGCTTGATACTACTATGCCACTTGGTGAATTTCTTGATGAACAACTTGCTAGGGTTAGAGAGAATGAAATTTTTGAAACTGATAATATTGATGAAAGTGATGATGAAGACTCTCCCCCTAATAAATATGAATTGCCTGTAGTTCCTGAGGGTTATGTTCCGGATTAAGAATATGCTAGAGCTATTTTAGCTTGCAATGATAGATATGATCTAAAGAGGTTATTAGCTAAATGGAAGCAGCAATCCCTTAATGCTAGAATGAAACCTGACCTTGCTTTTGCTACTTCACCTATCTGTGTTACTGATAAGGATTATGAATTCTCTATTGATCCGGATATAATTACTTTGGTTGAATCTGATCCTTTTTATGGCTATGAATCTGAAACTGTTGTGGCACATCTTACTAAATTAAATGATATAGCCACCCTGTTCACTAATGATGAGAGAACTCGCTACTTTTATATCCTTAAAATATTTCCGTTCTCATTAAAAGGTGATGCTAAGATATGGTTTAATTCTCTTGATCCTGGTTGTGTGCGTAGTCCCTAGGATATGATTTATTACTTCTCTGCTAAATATTTCCCTGCTCATAAGAAACAAGCTGCCTTAAGGGATATATATATATATAATTTTGTGCAAATTGAAGAAGAGAGTCTCCCACAAGCTTGGGGGAGGCTTCTCCAATTACTTAATGCTTTGCCTAATCATCCTCTTAAGAAAAATGAAATGCTTTATATCTTTTATAATGGACTAACCGATGCTTCAAGAGATTACCTGGATAGTTGTGCTGGTTCTGTTTTCAGGGAAAGAACACCGGATGAAGCTAAAATTCTATTGAATAATATAACAAATGAAAATAATTGGACACTTCCTGAGACAGCTCCTGAGCCTATTCCTAAACCAACTCCGAAGAAAAGAGGTGTTCTATTTCTCAGTCCTGAAGATATGCAAGAGGCAAAGAAATCTATGAAAGAAAAGGGTATTAAAGCTGAAGATGTTAAGAATTTACCTCGTATTGAAGAAATACATGGTCTTAATTTACCGCCTGTTGAAGAAACATATGATCTTAATCC